>NW_024351073.1:19827425-19875694 GCF_902729225.1 Pteropus medius | reverse complement strand
TTTTAACTTAAGGGTGAGCAGAAAGTTCACCGATCACGTGTTTGTCCCCAGGCTGGGGAAGATCACCTGCAGAAAACGCACTTTGGAGGAACAGTGGCCGACAGGTACCGTGTTGTTCTCTGCCCGTATCTCACGTGCTGTGTGTTAAACAAACTGGCCGTTATCGGAGGAGCCTTCACCTTTCCTTTGAGAACCTGACAGCAGAGATCACAAAGCTTTTATCTCCGATAAGGCCTTTGTTCTTGTTTCTTTCTTACATCGGGTGTACCCAGAAGAAACACGAGCAGGTCAAGGGATGGATCTAAAATCTCCAAATATTCAAAACTTGGGGTTTGCAGTATATGACCCACTCAGAATACTGAGTTTTATGTCCATTTGGCAGGGGTGTGAGATGAATGTGCCTTGACCAAATTCCTCTCCACAGCAGGTCAATTTTTACTGCAGTCATTGGTTAAAAATCTGCATTTAATCCATTTCATTTTTACCTCCAAATAAGCTTGTGATGTCTGACTTAACTATATTCACAACTCAGATTTCTATTTTTAACAGGATTAATTTTGCTCTAAACCAGAAAATGAAATGATCATATTATTTTCCTTACAAAAGTGAACAAGAATTGGTACTGGTTAAGTCACATTCAATAGAATGCTGACACATTTTTGAGATATTTTAGCTTTCTTCAAAATCACTAGTCATTCAAATAAATTGAAAATTTATATTGTATTTCTACATCCTTGAAGTTTTCTTCAATAAAACAAAATATGCTACCTCTACCTATATATCGTGTATTTTTAAGAGCATGGAGAAGCTGAACTCAAAATGATCTAGGTTCGAATTGCATCCCTGTCATTTTCAGCCATGTGACACTGGGCAAGGCACTTGTCATCGGTAAGCCTCAGGTTTTCAACCTGTAGAACGGGGCTGAAAATGATAGCTAACTCATTAACTGGCTGGAGACTGCGTGGGACACAGTTTGCAAAGTGTCTGGCACAATGCCTGGCATCTAGCAAATACTTTATATTGCAATGTTTTTTAACCTAATTTTATTCAACATGCATCAAATAAGTAAATTTAACTTTAACATTATAAAATATAAAATTAAGCAACCAATCTGTCAGGAAAAAATGGATCAAAGTACTGATATCGTTTATTTAACTTGCTTCCTAAACCATTTATAAGTGATAATTTTTGAACTGTCTTATTTTAAAATAAGTGGAGGAAAGTTTTAATAACGAGATCTAGAAAGTGCTATTCCAAAGGCTTCCTAAGCGTTTCCTGACTTTTTTTTTTCATTGGAAATCCAACCTCCACACAGCACCCCCAGAATGAAGTTTCTAGCGTGCAAATATGATCGGGTCACCCCTCTGCTGCAAGGATGAAATTACAAGCCCCTGATCACTCATCTGCCCCCTTATCTCCACCTCCCCGCTTCCTTTCCGGCTCAAGAAGGCCTGATGCGCTGGGTTTCGGCCCCACCCTCCCCACCACCCCTCACCCCAGACCCTCACCACACACCTTCTCCACTCTTTGTTCCAGAAATCATTTTTCACTAGTTTCGTCTATACTTCATTCCTTAGTTCCGTCTACACTGCTTAGTTCTGGAGCCACCACATGAAAGAAGCATCCACAGCACACACATTTGATCCCCACTATAAGATGCCCCTCCAGCATGCTCCCATAGCAACCGACCTGTCTCACCCCAGCCCTAGGTTTCAAATTGTCTAATCTTATATCCACTCCCAACGAAGTCTCTTATCCCTTACTCTCCTTTGTCTGCCCAAAACAGAAACTGGCAAGTCTTGGGGCTCAAAAGACCTACTTTACATCTGAAGCAAAGCAAGAACAAATGTACGTCCGAGTTAGTGTGGTAGGTATTATTAAACAATACAAGTTAATTTTTATTGAGACAGCCAGTGTAATGGTATTTTATATACACTTCCTCATTTACATCTGAAATTGAAAGCGTAGGTTGATAGTATTGTGATCGCCTAGAGGAGGGAGCAGCTTCAAGCAGATGAATCATGTGCCTAACATTAGAGACCTCCAATAGGGCAGAACTGGGTTTCCACTTGGGCACCACTATACAATAAAAAGAGATATGATTAAAAAAAAGAAAAAAAAATGTTCTAAGGGATCTTTGGACTCTGGTGACTCAACCTCTGAGAAATTACAGTGTTCTAGGTTTAGTGTGAAGTGTGATGTTTTCCCAGGAAGCTGGAACTCTGAGATCTCTGGCCAGATTTTAGAAAGTTTGGCCATCGAGCTTTCTCAGACAGAACGAAATTTCTGGAAATGTTTGTAGCTAAGCTACTTCTTGGAAACACTTTCAGTCACTAGTTTTTCTCCTCTCGTTCTCTCTTGCCCACCCCCACCCACCCCGATCCCTTCTAGGAGCATCTCACCACCATCCTTCACTGAAATTGCTCTTTCAAGGTACCAAGGAGCACACTCTGCTAAACCAATGACATCGGAGAGTTTTCCTTAGTCTTAATTTCTTAATTGCACTGATTGTAGTTTACTGATCTTTTACCTTGAGACATGCTGTTCTCTTGGCTTCTAAGAGATGACATTGACCTATACTTTTGGCTTCTCTCTTTTTTTGGCTGGTTCCTTCTCAACAACTAGACCTCTACATTGTGGGAGGCATCAGGGCTCAGTCCTTGAACGGCTTCTCTCCATACCCACTTCCAGCCTGAGCTTCTCCCCTGGACTCTGACTTGCATATCCGACTGTCTACTTCACATGTGCATTTTGATTCTGACAGACAGACATCACATGTCCAGAACGAAGATCTTAATATTTACCAGCACTGTCCCCAAACCCAACCAACTCCCTTTGCAGCCTGTCCCATCCTAGTCAGTGGTGACTCCGTTCTTCTGGTTGTTGGCTCAGTGGCATCCTTGAGTCTTCCTTCTGTTATCATCATCATGTAGTCCATGAGAAAATCTTGTAGCCTCTAACACACACACACACACACACGCACACACGCACACACGAATCCAGAATTACACTACTTTTCCTACCCTTCAATGCCACCGTCCTGGGCCACGCCATAACCATCTCTTGCTTAGATCACTACAGTTACCTCCTAACTGCTACTCCTGCCTTTGCCCTTCATCTCCTACATGTCTGCTCCACATGGCAGTCAGAGTGACCCTGGTACAAAATAAATCGTGTCGTGTCACTCCTGTTGAAATCCTCAGTGGCTCCCGTGGGTTTAGCGTAACCAGCATCCTCAAGACTTTACCAAGACTTATAAGGCCTGCCCTGATCTAGCCTTCCACCCCTACTCGGCGGTCGCTTTGCTGACCTCATGTCATTTCCCTGCCCTCCTCCTCTCTGATCCACCCGCCAGTTTCCTGGCCATTCTGCGCACATATCGGCCCATTCTGCCACCTTTTAAACTTGCTGTTTCTCCCCCTGGATATTAATATGGCCAACTCCCTCACCTCCTTCATGATCGACTCAAACGTGTCCTTCTAATTAGAGCTTTCCCTGGCCACGCTACCAAAAATATTTATCTTGATGATTCTGTCTCCTCCATTTGAAATGAGGCCAAGGATATTGGTTGATATTGATCACTACTGTATCCCCAGAGTCTAAATCAGTGTCAGTGAATCAGAAGTGCTTAATAAATAATTACTGAATGAATCAATTCATTCAAAAGTGAAAGTCACCATGTAATCCGTATTCACACATCCTAGTTATCAGTGACAAATCTCCAAAATCGCAGCTCTGAAAAACCCAAAAGCTCTTTTTCAGTCTTGACTTTAACTGTCCTTTCCATTAGCAAGCCAGGTGGCTCCAAACTTTACGACACCTGGAATGGTCTCAAGCACGTAGATTTAGGTATGGAGTCCAGAAGCGCCCATATATTCCTGAACTCTCACAAACGGCAGAGTCTGTCCCCGTACACCTTTCCTGGCCCATAGTTTCCTAATATCTAAATGGGGCATATGATCTCATGCAACCCAAGTATTTATGCAGAGTTATAAAATAATTTGAAACTCAAAACCACCAGCAGCTATCTGCCTGAAAAAAATCTTTACATGAATATTTAAAAACATGCATTTTAAACAAAGTAATTCGAATATGAAAAACGTTCGTCGTAGCTCTAAAATTAAGACTCTCCAATGGCAAGTTGATTTTTTTTTTTTCCCACCAGGTAGCAAAAATGAAACATGGCCGGAGAACTTGAGGAACAGGTGGAGATGGGGAGGGAAGGGAAGGCACGGGGAATTTTGTTGACCAAATGCTGTTCTCTTTCTGGCCAAAGCCCTCACCTCTCCCCCACCCCCTGCAAGGCACACGCCCCACATCGAAGCCTCAGAAACATTCACTCCAGACAGCAGCGTGAAAGCGGTTTCCACCCCATATTTACTTTTACAACCTCTTTCTAGATGCAAAATATAAGGAGCCGTGGGGGCGCCCTCTCTGCCCCTTTGGCCCCCCCAGCCTCTCCAACACACCCACGCTCCTGCTTCTACCAAGGGGATACAGTGGAACGTGCACAAGTTCAGCAGGTATCGTCACTGAGACAAAGACCCAGAAGCTGAGACTCCTGGTTTCTTTTGCCAGGTCTGTACAGGAGTGCAACGGCCTTTGGCAAGTCATGTGGACTCTCTGGGCCTGTTTCCTCTTTGCCGTGGTGGCTGGGAAGTGTCATGATGCTTTAGTTTTCCGCAAGCACCAACCGTTCCCCACTCCTTGACATGATCTAGTAACTCGTTTTATAAACTTGTAAAACAAAAGTTTCCATACGTCTTCCATCCCCCTCTCAGCCAGAATGCTTCTCGGCCCTGCCCTACAGATGTTTTGGTACTGGTGCTGGGCTGGCATTCGTGATTGTCTATCTCCAAAATTCTATTAGAGAGAGAGAAAGAGTGACTGGGAAAGAATATCGGTTCCGTTTCAGGAAACACACCCAGCATCATTTGGGGGCAGCAGAATTCCAGCCTGCACCCTGTCACGTCAGGCCAGTCCACACCAGTACTTAACTGTGTGGAATTAAAGACCCTTTGGACACCTGCCTCAGGAGTGCAACAGGTTCCTTTTTTATCCTATTTATCTTCAGTCACCTATTTATGTCGAGAAAGGAAACGCATGAGCACAGCTTCTGTTTCTAGAGCGACACAATCACCAAGTACTTTCATAAGTAGAAAAAAAGTGCCAATACATCCGAGTCAGCTGTCCGGCGTTTTATGAGACAACACATTAGTCTCTCAACCACAGTGTCTTGTTCAAGCTGAACGTATGGTCCCACCAGCGGAGTTACCAGCTCAGCCTGCTCTTTGATGGGCAAAACGACCGCAGACATGTCCCTTCCTCTGTACTGGCAGAGAAAAGCAGGTTGCTTCCCCCAGCCCCAGCCCCAGCCCAGCCCCTGGGTCCGCATCATAAGCAGGCAATAGAGTCAAGATTTCGTGATTCATTAGTTTTCCACATTGCTGGAATCTGTGTAAATTCGATGGCAGGTATGGGGAGTCCGTTACTTTACCCAGTGACTAAGTTGAGACAAGATACAATAAATTCCAGCCATAACAAAGTAGTAAAACTTCAAGGCAATTCATCACTACTATTGAAATCTGCGTAAATCGAATGCCTGCTCCGGGGAAATCCGTGACTTTCCTCTACAACTCAGTGCAGATAACTATAGGAGATCGTATAAATACTGAGTTTTATTTGCTTTGTCCTTTTTCTGGAAACAATCAACAGGTCTGTATGATTCTCTATTAAATTTAAGTTAACTTTACGAATGTCCTTAGTCTTCCAATGGGAGCGATCAGAATACGAGAGAGACCGCATTACTTTCCCAAAAGAAGTGGCATGCTTTAGTTCAGCTGCTAACATAACATAGGGGCGCCCTGGCACTCTCTACATCCTGCGGACTCTGGCCCCTGGCCCAGGGACATGCCCAGCTGGAGTCGCGCTCCAGCCCAGCTGTTCACCTCCATCCTGCACGCCACCACCCCACAGTGCGCCCGGGCGCCCCCGTGGCGGAGCCAGGGAGCGCGGGCAGCGAGCCGTTTACCTGCCAGGCTGCCCGGCCTCTGGAGGGTGGCGGTGGCATACAGCTCCTGCGTGTGCTTGCTGTACTGCTCGGACGCGTGGACCAGGCGCTTGGTGGGCGACAGGGTGGCGTACGTGCCGATGGTGGAGCTCAGCTGGTGGATGGGCGAGGAGGAGATGGTGGACTGCACGGTGGGGGGCGAGGTCACGCGGATCGGGGACAGGCCGGCCGAGGACACGACGATGTTGATGGGCGAGCTGGTGCTGTAGGACTTGGCCAGGCGGCTGGGCGACTGCTTGGGCGAGGAGCCGCGCGGCGCCGCGCCGTAGGCGGCGCCCTCGGGGCCCGCGCCGCCGCGCTGCAGCTTGGTGGGCGAGCCGCCCTGGGGCGCGGCCAGCGGGGAGCCCCCGCGCGGCGGCGCGGGCAGCGTGGAGCTGGAGTAGTAGAGCGCGGCGGCGGCGGCGGCGGTGGCGCCGGCGGCGGGCGGCGCGTCCGGCAGGTGGAAGGCGCTGCCCAGGCTGGGCGCGAACGGCTCCCGCGGCGGCGGCGGCGGCGGCGGCGCGGGCTCCGGCCCCGGCAGGTGCCCCGCGCGGCTCGTGGTGCCCTGTGCGCGGGAGAGCAGAGAACACGCGCGCTTAGCGGGGGAGCGCCCGGCCCCGCCCGGCCCCGCCCGGCGCGCTCGCCACCCCGGCTCCCCCCCTCCCCGGCTCCCCCGCAGGTGCTTCCCGACTGCAAGAGAGAAAAAGGAAAAAAAAAGAAAGAAAGAAAAAAAGAGAAGAAATCCAGCGGGCCGAGGGCGGCCGGCAGGGGGACAGGCGCCGCCTCTGGCGCATGGGACACTATCCTGCTGACATAGCTAACGTGTTTCTGGACTAGCAGAGGCATCGCATTAGTCACATGAAGACTTTCATTAAAAGGCCACCCAACCAGGCCACATGGTGTGCTGGAGGGCAATCACGTTTTAGTTTTTTGTTTTTTTGTTTTTATGAGAAATTCTGGCATCCAATCTTTTACTCCCTCGACCCCCACGTTCGTTTCACTGGATACAGTTTCAACGTCCAAAACTGGCCAAGTTGCATACTCATCTGGAGAACATCAAGAATGAACATACTTTGTAGGGTCTAAACTGCAGCTACCGTCGCGTCGATTTTTCTTTTTGGACGAGAAAAGTTAAAAGGAGGGAGAAATATTAAGTTCGAATAAATACACTTGGTCATTCAGGTTTTTTTTTTTGTTGTTGTTTGTTTGTTTGTTTTTTACAGCATTTCTAGAGGCATCAGCAATTGTAAATGAAAAGACGAAAAAAAACCTCCCTTTTCTAGATTTTAATGCCGGCCTCCAAATCTTTCCGCATCCCTCTCTCTCTCTCTCTACCTCGCTTTTGAGAGCCCCCTGCAGCTGTGTCTTCAAATTGAAAGCCAGTTGCCTCTCATTTATTTACAAGAACACAAAAGACAAACAAGGGCTGGGGTGGAGGCAGTTGGAGGGGAAAGCGCTTCCCTTGAATCTTGTCCAGAGACAAATTTGCATTCGAATGAAAACACTACATTGTCAACCACTTCTCTGGGATCTTCCAGGCTCTCCCAGGGGAGCAGAAAGTTTTTTTGAAGAGCAGACTGGTGTGAAAAAGGGGGTTGGATTGTGCACAGAGAGAGAAGCTGGGAAGGAAGGTTTTGGAATCAGGGATGGGAACTGGGTGGGGTGGAGGAAGCTGGAGAGATGGAGGGAAAGGGGAGAGAGAGAGTGAACTGTTGCTCTCGGTTAGAAGTTCCAGTTCTGCCTCTCCACCCGTTTTGGAAAGGCAGTTGGCAAATAACAGACTGGGCATTTTCGTCCGCACATAACGCAGTATCCCTAATTTTATCTGGGATGTCAGGTTCACGTGAAAAGCCGAGGGACTTCATTGAGCGACATCAAAATTCTCTCTTAAAAGCAGCCTGGAAAGAGGGAAACTGTTGAAAGACATTGTCTGTGTGAGGAGGTGTGTGTGTATGTGTGTGTGTGTGTGTGTGCACTTACTTATCTATGATGCACGTATTTTATATGTTTGTGTGTGTACATATGTATGTACGTATATGTGTGTATCTCCGTGCACTGACGAATACTCTCTTCTCGACCAAATTCTCATCAGGCCCGTCTGAACTCTCTTCTAAACTAGACCCTGATTTTTGGGCTTCTGTGTTTATCTCTGCATTGTCCAGTTTTAGCAAGAATTTTGCTAAGTCCCTTCAGCCAGCATTCCCCACTCTGGATGATGTCTGATCACCCTCCGTGTCTGATAAAGCTCCTCCTCCCCCACCATCCCCAGGTGCTGGCTGGTCACCCTGGCCTATCTTCAGCCACAATCCTATTAGGTCAGTTTGGCCAGAACCCTTGCCCACCGATGTGTCATCTTAGTAATGTTCTGGCCACTGGCCCCACCTGGTCCTCCAGGGTCGCCGGCTATAAATTCCCACTCTCCTCATTGTATTCGGCACTGAGCCCAGTTCTATATACTGAGGTCTCTTTTCCTCTATTGCGATAGTTTTTCTTTTTTTTTTCCTCTTCCTGAATAAAATCTGTATTTACTGCTTCACTGCTCAGTTCTGGTTTTCTTTAACACCGTGAAGCAGTTGTTTTGAGCGTTAACAGTAGGAGGGAAAGTAAATGCAAGCTCCATGATTTGTTCAATGATGTGTCTCCAGAAACTACAGCAAAGCCTGATTCACGGCAGAGATGCCGCGAACGTTCGTAGGAAAACGTGTAGAAATGTTTAGTAAAGCTGGTCCCAAGGCTTTGGCGATGGGAGCTTTTACGAGTGGAAGACTGTGGATGAACTGCGACTCAACTCGAGAGATCTCTCCCAGCGTCATCCAGAGTCACGGGGCTGCTTAGATCCAATTTTGCTTTCCTCCTGCTGGGAATTCTGAGCCTGAATTGTATAGACTGGGCTTCTCAACCCTGGCTGCATGTTCTAATCACCAGAGGGGTTTTGAAAAAATCTCAGTAGTCATACTGTACATTAGCCCTTTAACTCAGAATCTCAGGGCAGGGTGGGGTGGCGGGGTCAACCATCGGGCTTTTGGGAAGCTCGCCAGGTGATTCCAACCTGTGCCTGAAAGTGAGAACAAGTTATCTTAGTTTTCCAAGTGAGGTCCCAGTTGTAGCAGCTGAAACAGCCTTTACTGAGTCGAAAACTCTAAGGGGAACGGGGGACAGGGATCTGTGTTTTAACAAGTGCTCAAGGTGATTATGGTACTCACTAAAGTTTGCAAGCCACTGATCTAGAAGAGATTGTGATTCGGGGGTCTAGAGTGGGCCTGAGACTCTGCATTTCTAACAGTCTCCGGCGGAAGGCAGATGCTGCTGCTCTGAGAACCACCACTAAGGCCACAGTCACTCTTCCTTCGCTTTTCTTCCGAAGGTCTCCCGGGGCCTGAGCGACATTCAGCCACACAGAACCCAGCTGGCAAGGGACAGAAAAGCCTCCGAGAAGAATTTCGGTAAAGTCTTCCCACAGGAGCATGAGGAGAAAGAACCCCAGAGGGTGTAAGGAGAGGCCCCCTGCTAACAACAGGACAAAGACTTTTTGTTACGTATTGGATACATAACATTCATAATAACCCTAGAAGACGTTAATGATGTCGTTCGTTATCAAGTAGCACATTTCTAATAAGTGCTAAAGTATTTAAAGTAAGTACTAAAGTATACCAATATTATAAAGTATTTTAATACTTCAATATTAAAATGATGTGGATCCTAGAGAAACCTTGAATAAACTTTGCAAAAACTTTATTTTTCCTTTTAATCTGTTGGAACTTTGAGGCTCAGAAATGCCAACTCTGCTCAATATTATTGTCTAATGAGGTTTCCTAAATGGCCCCCAAATCTGTAGAAGTTTTGAGAACTGCTACGCTAGCTCAAGACATTTTGTCAGGCTATATAGCAACCAATTTGAAAATGTTTTTAAATATCGTAATATCTTGGTGAAATCTTGTCAATAACTTCTTTATATGAAAAAAACATAAACAACATTTTATATATGCTTTAAGGTTGATATTGTTTGGAAATGTCTTAATACCTTCATAGTCCAACATGGTAGCTGCCAGACACGCGGGCCTACTGTGCACTTGAAATGGACACTGGATTTAAACACAAATTTAACTTAATTAATTTGAATTAAGTTGAATTTAAATAGGCAAATGGGACTAGTGGCTTCCTAACCATACTGCATAGTTGGATAAGCTTTTCTGCAGTTTACAATAAATAATTCAGGAGTGTTACATTCCATCCTGATGGCCTACGACATACTAAGTGTGTAAGAATGGTTCTCTGGCTAAACTAAGAAGTCTGTTTTTAGCATCAATTGGACAAAAGCAGTAATCTTTCGGGAGCTGTTTCCACTCTTGTGTTTATGTTTTGTTCCATGATGTGATTTCATTCAGCACCTCTTAGCCAGTTAGGGATACAAAAAGCTGCACCTCGAGCCTCTTGCACAATCTATAGCATAGTTTATTACTACCTACGTCATCGGATTAATAATAATATAAACCCAGTTCAACACACGTAGACTCTCATCCACTTTACTGTTACGGAAGCTCAATTCTACCTTAAAAGTATGTTAACTCTATGAAAAACTGAAAATTTGATTTTAGAGTAGAATTCCAAACAAAACAAAAAAATGACTACTATATGCTTCTCTAAAAATATTTGGGAATGTGCGTGTCCAAGCAATGAGAGTTGAAATATACACATATATTTTACTGATGATGAGACTGTTAAAAGAAAAATACAAAAATTTTTACAAAAATAATACAAAAACTTTTAGGTATATTGGGAGACTATTTATTATGCCCCAATACTGTCCTGGCTGACAGTAGGGGCTACCGACAGGGACAATTCCTGCTGGTGACTTCATTTTTAGCTCTTTGAATCAGTCTCAACCCAAAAGGCTACTTTGTTGTCTTTCCTACCCGGACGGAATGGGGGACCCAGATACATGAAATTGACAAGGAAACAGGACACTATTGGCTAGATGTTCCGACTGAATTGCTTCGAGCTGGTAGAGTTTGGTGTACATTGTATATCATTCTTTTCTTGCTTCCCATTATCGAAAATTCACCAAGAGAAAAATGAAACATTACTTTCAATTTTTATGGACATTTAGATTACAGCTCAAGTAAAAAAAAAATTTGCAGAAGTTTTTTAATAGGATATGAGCAATACACATAACTCAACGAAGCTCTTATAAATTAAATATTTCATCTGTGTTATAGTTTACATATGTTTCAGATGGATCAGAGTTAGGATATCCTACAGTTGTGATTTTTATATGTGTTTGCATGTGTTTACACGCGCACACTTGGTATACTGAGGCCTCCTGAGGTGTAACTGTGGAGTGCATTTATACCTACTTTATAGAAGTGTTTAAAGAGGGGATTAGTTTCAAAGTTTGGTGGAAATAACGTTGAAATGAGAATTTAGGCAATGCATACATTATTCTCACTAACAGTACTGGAGTTCCATGCATTAATATGCGCATTAAGTCAATAAACCATTAACGAGAGCCTTTTATATTCCATGAAAAATGAGGAGTTTGTGAAGGTCTCCCCACAATCCGTATCCATGGAGTATTTTACCTCGACATGACCTTGAAGGCCTGTCATTGTTTTTGTTCGTACAGAATGCTATCTGACTCACTTTTCCAGAAGTATGAGCCCCTGAAAATAAGACGCTCTTGGAATGGAATGTGGCATCAGCCTCAGTGCAGAGCTAAGTTGTTTCCAGACCCCTTCACAATATCTCTTCTGTAACAGGGGTAGGGATGGCACAGGGGGGCCGGGGTCGAGATGGCACAGGGGGACAGGGGAAAAATTCCTTGAGCTTGGAAACGTATGGAATCCTCACTCTTTGGGAATTTGACAGTGCAAAAATCCCAGAGAAAAACCCACTGCATACAGCCAGTTAAGAGAGGTGACAGCCTGGACTTTAAGGAATCTCAACCTCAAATCACGAGTGTCACTGAGCAAAACATTTCAGAGAGCAGGTCCTCGATTTATGAGCAGTACTTGTGAAGATGCGCTGAGACCTGACAAGTGTCCTGTAATTGTCAGCGAGGCTCCTAACTGTGGGTCGAAAGGGATATTTACTCAGAGTGCTGAGCAGCCAGGCCCACGGCGTCAGGAATGGGGACCTGGAGTCCCCGCGGGTTCCCAGAGGGGGGCTTAGTGATGGGGTAAGCAGTTTGTCCCCATCAACCGTATTCATCGCGTGTCATTTTCTGGGATGACCATGAGTCCGGGGAACCTGATAAATCATGGTGTCTCCTCTTTGCAGATGGTCCTGGTTTACACATAGCTCCTGTGCAAAAACAATGTCATGAGAGGCAAAGCTGGCCAGCACGGGTTATAGGAAAGCAGAAGCAACAGGGCTGGCGCCACGGAACAGCCACAAGACACCAGCATGGCGCAGGACTGGGTGAGGAACGAGCTGGGCTGGTCTTTGAGGGGAGGCCAAAGCAGAGAGTATTAAGTGGTGACTGGACTGAGAGAGAATAAAAGCAATGAATAAAAACTACTCTTTCCATAAATAACGAAGCCTGAATAGCTTTTAAATACTAAAAAATAGGACATGGCTTTAGGATGGTATCTTTCAAAAAAAAAGACTAAATAAGAACTATTTGGTAACATGATTTAGTAATATTAGCTATGTGCTACTGATTAAAATATCTAAGCATTTTTGGGTCTTTCCCAGGCTCTGTTTGCAAAGAGCGTTAGGCTTACAGGTGAATCTGGACAATTACTGTCTGCCACACGCTGGAAACGAGTAATCACCAAGTCCATCATGTAAACAGTCTTACTTAGGTATTATATGAAATGCTCCTATAATATAATGCACTTAAAAAGAATCTACATCCCCAACGAAGTTTTGTGCCCGTGAACTTACTCTGCGGGATAAAATAAATGTGCTTGAACACTATCAGCATTGGTCCCCAAATGTTTATAACTCCTCTTCTGAAATTGTCTTCAGAAGGAATGCTACTCTTTAAAATAATTCCCAAAGTAGAAAATCCCAGTTTGATTTTGGAAACAGCCAGATAAAGTCAAGCGCCTCGTCTAGCGATGCCATTGAAGAACGCTGGTTTGGGTCAAAACTAGTCTAAAACAAAGTACGGAGATCGCACCTGTGTGCAGTTCACACACTGTCTCTTGAGTCATCACGGCCGAGATGAGGAAAAAAAGGGCTGGGTTTACCTGGTGGTGACATCGCACTAACATTTAGAGGTCATGCTCAGAGCAAAGTCAACTCAAGGAACTGAAAAACCAAGGCGCTTGGAAGGTTCCTCCCTCAGATGAGAACATCTGAATTCAAAGGACCATGAGAGCTGTAATCTTGGAGATAATAACGGAGACCACCTCGCTGCCTTCTCTTTGCATGAGGGTCCCGATATTATGAAGGAGGAGAGGAGAGGAGAGAGGGAGGAGGGGAGGGGAGGAGAGGAGAGAGATCTCACAAACCACAGCATCCCTGTCGGTGCAGCTAGAGGAGGTGGTACTGGGCCCATCTTCCCATGGCCGAGAAGCCACTACTACAAACTGGGTGGTGTAGATTTTTGCATCCTGGGTACCAGTTTTTTCTTCCCTCTGATCTCTCTTTAATAGAAGTACAATTAGGGTCATTATCAACGAATACTCTGAAAGTATTTCATATGCCATTCATAGGGTCTACCAGTGTCAAGAAAATAGAAAAGAAAAAATAAAACAGTGACATAAGTGTCTTACATAAAGTTATCTTAAAAATATATAAGGAGGGATTTCTTGACGACAATGCCTTCTAAAAGACATGAGCTTTGGCAAAAGTACACTACATAAAACTTTTATTTCAGCAAGAGGCTCATTTAATATGACTTCAATAACCCAGATATTTGCTCAGACGAGGCAATGTTATAGAAAATGCATACGCATCCGCCCTGCCATGAGAAATGTTTCAATTATTGAAGCTAGATTAAATATATTCATACTGGAAACAGAAAACGGAGGGAGAAGATTTTAAAGCAGAATATGAGAAAGAAGTTCCGATAGGTAGTCATCTGAAACTCTCTTAAAAACAAATAAAGTGCCAGTTTCCCACAAATATGCCAAGGAAAGTACACAAAATGGCTGCATAATATATATTTTACACTAAACATATCTCGCGATTTTGTGTTTCCCAAGTTCCTTAGTGACTTTTCTCCTGACAAGTAAACACCTTCTCTCATAATTAAGCAAACCGGAGTGATGTCACACTAGCTGTCTGTATAACTTTTATCATTCAACCATCAATAATCGGGCTTTTATTGGGAATCTGCCCCTTCTTTGCGCCGTGTGGGTCTCTGTGTCCGCCAGGCCACCACCCGCAGAGCTCTCCACCCCCTTGACCTTCACATCTGCCAGACGTGAGAATGCCCCCATCAGTGATGTTCCAAACTCAACAAACGCATCAGCCACTGGCAGAAGTGAGCAGACAGTATATTGATAATTATGATATAGCATAAATGAGGACTTTTAAGACACAAAAGTCAGTGAAACATTAAATAGGCCAGATCAAAAGGAAACGGAAATCTTCTTCTCAAAAAGCTCATTGCTTTTCCAGAGTCTCCGCCATTGTTCAGTTTTATTGTATAGAACTATCAGACAATTCTTAATTTCCCTAGGGCTGGGAATGTGCGTGCTCACTCCAGTTCTGCTGGAGGACACGAAAGTGGCTTCAAAACCTTTAGGCTTCTGTACTACTTTGCCAATCCTCTCTCTACAGATGTATGCTTTCATATTTCTTGCACGTTTTGTTTCTTTGAGCGATGAAATGCTTGGTGAGACTCCTCTATGTTTGGACGTAGAAACAACCAACATTTTTAGAGCGACTCCTCTGTGCCAGAAGTTTTATATTCAGCGTTTCATATAATCCATAGGAAACTGTGTGTGAGTGGAAGCAGACCCAGCCTGGAGGGCAGCCAACTTCTTTAACATCTCACCACCCACAGCCTTTACAGCGAGTTTATAAAGAATCAGGCTGGGGCTGGAGGAACTGGATGAACATTTGCTGAACCCTTGGCCGGTTACTTGGGACACAAAGATTAATTTTGTAGGTTTCCACTCCAAACTGATGCAAAGAAACAGATTTATATGCAACTGACTGTAGGGTATTATTATCTGTGATATGACAGGATGATGCTTTCAACACATACATTAGGCCACGTTGTACCTCCGCTCAAAATTCTCTCCCGGCTCCTCATCTCACCCCAGTAAAAGACAAGGTCATCACGATGACTGACCGCGTCTCCCACCTCGTCACAACTCCTACCACCTGCTCTAACCACTTTGACCTCCTTGCTGTTCCTTCGACAGTTCAGGCCACCTCATCCGAGAGACACACGTTTGCTGCCCCTCCAGCATCCGTACAGCTGCCTCCCTCTTCTCCTTCATGTCTTTGTCCAAATGTCACCTTCCCCACAAGGCCCCATATGCCACACCCCATCTTGTACTTCGGATCCCGCTTATCCTATTCTGCCTTCATTTCCTCCTCATAGAAATCATCACCTTCCAACAAACCTTGCAAGAGTTCCCACTGCTGCTGCTAGAATGTAAGTCCCTTGAGGACAGGAATTGTGTCTGTTTTCTTTCCTACTCCATCCCAAGCCGATACATGAGCTCACGGCACACAGCAGGCACACAATAAACATCGTGAGTGCATTAAGGAATAACCCAGAGGTACACAAGAGGAACTGGAAGAGCAGCTCTGTTTGGACTGGGGCACCTCACAAGGGCCACGTGAAGGCCAAGTTGATTTGGAGGAGGAAGGAAGGGATGTTGGGGTAACTGCACGCCCTGTTTAAAGGTTGGGGAGGGATCCTGCCGGGCAGTGGAGCAGAGTGCTGGGGGCAAGGAAATCGACTCATATTACTTCCCAGGAAGGCCTTGGGGTCCCACGGGGAAGGTCTTAAACTGTCTTCTCCAGTCCGGCCCCATGCCCTAGAGTCTGAGGAGAATGACTTTCAAGAATATTAGTCGAGAAACACCAGAGAACGAATAGTTCATGACAACTTTTGTGACCCGTAGTTTTACTCAGACCGATGCGATGGGGCAATGCAGGTTCTGCGTGTATCACCAGGGCCTGGTGTGGAGCCTGGTGGTGACTGCTCCAACATTCTACTGAATAAACTAGACTTCTTAAAAATTGAATTTAGAGTCTTTAAACATTTATGACACTGGTAGAAACTGCATTCTAATGTGATTCATGGGCGAGATAGAGAATCACTTGCTTTGCTTTAGAATTTCACATTTTATACCAAACAGAAAACATTTTCTGTTCATTGATTATTGACCTTATTAACTTGGTGGCATTTGTCAGTCATAATTTGAACTCTACTAGCCCTTTTTGGTACTTTATGAGTAGAGGATATTCTAAAACTTAATCTAGCCTAGGAGGAATGAGCTTCGCTACCATTCAGAATATTGAAAAGAAATGAGTCATGGGACTCTGAGAAATCACTGGAATGGAGTTTTTTCCAAGAAAATCTGAACAAAGGAGATATTATTGGAATGGTGTGTGGCCTCCCTACTTTCAAGGTACAATGACAAATACTGAGTAAAAATACTCATTTGACATTATTTTAAAGACATAAGGGCCTGTGGGGTGCTCAGTAAAATATGCCTTTCATACCACAGCACGCCAAAGGTTAAAAGTGAACCGTGGTTCTGATATCTGCCCATTAGCTAAACTAAATGGGATCAGACAGTCGCCAAGAGCCTCGCTCCTGTTAGTGGATGGGAAGGACCCTCTGGTTTGAGTATTCAGACCTTACTCAGCCCACTGGCCAGGTGAGTGAGCACGCCAGCAGCCTCTGCCTCCAACTTACCACCTTGACCATGCACATGTGTAGATGACTTCAAACGGTAATGCTGATGACCGCAAATGCAGCGTTCTGATATCTTTACAACGTAGTTACACTTTCTGATTAACCTTCAAAGCAGACTTTGAACGTGAAGCCCAGTCTTGTCATTTTAGAGCTTCTACTATTTTACTCCCAGGGCAGTTAGTGGACAGAACGGACCCCAACAAACGGGACTCCAACAAACCGGCAGTAGATATGCCGCCACATTGCTTGTCCACATTTACACACCTCCGACCAGGTTCCAGCTGTAGGCTGATTTAATTAAAATGGTCAATATGTAGAATGAAACCTATGAAGTGCTCTCGCTTGGAGGGATTAGATTTGAATTCAGTCAAGATTCTGTTCCCGTTCCTACTGCTGCTGCTTTAAAACAATGGTGTGTGACGACGTCTCTAGACGTGATGAGCTTGAGTCTTCACGTCTTTAAAGTATAGATCACAATCCAGCCCTGTTGTGGGGATTGCGTGAGAGGATGCATGCAAAACAGATTACTTCTGGGTGCTCAATAAATGGCAACTATTCCTTTTATAAGAAGTTTTGATTTAACAGCTGGTTATTAATAGCGATGTGTGAACGGGCTTACAAGGTGCTCAAAGGTAAGTTGATAAGTTAATTGACTTTTCATTTTATATGAATATTTCCATTTTCCAGATGCTCAGCTCTGGGCATACTGTGTTTTTTTGTTTGTTTGTTTTGTTTTGTTTTTTAGTTGACTCAGTTTTCAGCTCCAACGACAGGGGTCTTAGATATTTATGAGAAAAAGCCAAGCAAAGGTAATAAGAGTTCAAGCAAAAAATAAAAGAAGGTAGAAGTTTATTGTTATCCACACCGCGTGTCTTAGAAGTTCCAGGAAATTGGTGAAAGCTAAACTCATAGCTTTCATAGGTTAATCTGAGTTTAAAATGTGCCTTATTACTGAGTGTGGCCTCTTAGACCTAGAAGTATGGCTGGATATGGGGTAAAAATAAAGGGCTGCAGCCTACTTGTTTGCTTCCATAGAATTTATATATATAGAGTCTGTACATATAACCTAGAGAAAAAAATCATATGGTTTCTTTCCATTTCACCTTTCAATAAAATAAAATTACATTTTAAAAATTCTAATAGTTTCTATGCTAATAACATCTCTTAATATTTCAAACAGCATATGTTTATATGTAATAAAATATAATGACTGTTTTTTGTATATGATAAATAAACATATATTTGTATATATAAAGTAATTTTTCTAGTAGATGAAAACGCATATTTAGACATTTTCTCATGTACCCTGTCAAATTTCTGGAAGGGGGTAGCACAGGCCAGTACTTTTAAAAAGCAACGATTTGGGAGCTGGGAAATGTCCTGTGCCAGAGGTGGCCGCTGTGTCCCTCCCATGAACCTCGACTCTATGGCGTCAAGTTCCTCCCTCCCCTCTCTAGCACCGCAGACGGCCGTTTCTCCACCCGAATGGAGGCACCGCCTGAGCTCTGGCCGTGCACCGAGCCACCGCGGGGGCCAGGCCCTTCTTCTCAGTGGAACCTTGTATTTATCACACCCTTTTACCCTACAGCTTGGCGTCACAAGGTACAAGTTACAAAGTCGCCGATGGACGAGGGTGTTGCTTGAAGAAAGCGATCATATTTTCAATATATTGCTGGGACAATAATTTAATAACTGAAATGCACTGAGACTTCTCGGCTTTTGCTTCATTTATATCCACATCACCTAGAGTAGGTACCTCATGGTGACTACGCTATGCCATTCTAACACGTCTTCCCTCCTGTCTGTCTGTAGATATCTCTTGGGAGCCATGTGGATGGCTAGGTGCTGCTGATTAAGATGAAACTGGCCATACCCTCAAGTAGCTTTTAGTTTAGTTGGAAAGACACATGGATGAATATTAACAATTAATTGGTGACGAGGATGGGTTTGCTTGTTATAGGAGCTGGTGGTGGGTAGCGTGGCAGGGGTTTTGCCCAATAAAGGCAGAAAGGACAAAAGGAAACACATTAGCTGAAGGGGTTGCATTTGGGGCTGTGGGATCTTCATTCCAGGAGTTTTTAAAAGCACAGAGATTAAAAGGGACCGATACCACTGAAAACAAGGTTAAAATAGCTTAAAAAAGATAGCCCTCTGATAAAGTAATTCTGGGAGGTTGACTGAATATAGCTTGAACCATAAAATTATCAAAACCAAAATACTGTCTGTCTGTCTGTCTACCTTTTTACATACCTATGTATCACAACATTTACACATTTTGTGGAAGAAAAATTCAGATTAGTGGCCACTTCTAATGTCTATTAACCTGTAGCTGGTTTGAATGGCAGCTGATAAATCTGGGCAGTGAAATGATAAGAACTAGTGTATACCTTAAAGAAACTACTAAGGGCACATTTCAAAATCAACCTCGATGAGGTGTAACTATTCCTAAACTAATCCCAATTACCTTCAAATAGTTCTACATACTTGATTATGCATTTACATTATATTCCTTTATATGATTAATCCCAAAGAATAATTTCATGCTTTTTTTAGGAGAAAAAAATTGTTCCAGGTGCATGCACAAAATCAGAACGCACGCCATATTTACACCTCATATAGACACAGAAATAGTGACAATACACAGTCACACAGATAAATATGTAACACAATATAAACACAGCATGAGCAACACACAGATATCCCTAAAGAAAACCTGTTTACGATTCGGTGTTACTCTATAACAGTATTTTATTATTCATTCCCTTCACTCACACCACCAAAGGCGTCATTCCTAAGTTGTGGGACATGCCCCAGAAAGGCGGGAGGGCTCACTACGCCACCTCACAGCCCTGCTCCCCGCCTGTCCCTCTGGAGCCCGTGGACCAAGACAGCTGGGGGCCCCATTCCCACACATACCTGGCTGAAACTCTGGCTGGCACCTCGGGCTTGTGTGCTGCGGGCGGGGAGCTGCGATGGGGCTGTCTCACTCAGGGCCAGGGTCTGGTTGCTATGGTAGCTCGCCGGATACTGGAAGGACCCTTCAGGTTTGGAATTGAGCTGAAGTGCACTCTGGGAGAGCAGACTGGGCCCTGCATTGAAAGTCATTTAGAGCGGTAAGTGACAGCCTCAGCGAAGCAGAAATGACATGTATTATTTATCGAGAGTGGCCTAGAATTATCACATGCACATGATTCCAGCCATCTATGCTTTGAATTCTGTGAACTAAAATGACCATATAATTTGACTCTAGCTCTTAAATGAGATTTTTTTTTTTTGAGGTTTAGAAGTTCTCAAAAGAGTAGATTTTTCAAATGATCTCACCCTGACCTACATAGAGACATTTCTTATGAGACAAATTAGTTAATCAAGTAGTTATTTTTGGCTCAGACAATATCAGAAACATTTGAAATAATTTAAAAGTCTACCTTTTGCTGCATGGTAATTGCGTTCACATAATTGTATTTCCTACTTAATTATTAGGATGCTAAAACACTTGAAACCTTCCAGTCGGTGACATATTCTACTGTAGAAATAGTGATGTAATATCTCAATGCCTGAAGGGCTGACAGTATTTAAAATATGAACAGCTCTTCCTACAATGTAGCATTCACCGTGATCTCACACGATCTCTGATGGCTAGTGATCTCTGCCACCACGGGGGTTCACAGGAGAACAAAGAGCGAGGGCACCGTGTTAAAATCGGTGCCACCACCGGGGCTGACAGCACAGGTGACACGGAAGCGAGACCAGGTTCCCGGCCTTATCGTTTAATTATACGCTACAAAAGACATTGCTTTATTTTTCTCGTATTCCATGCGGATGGGGCCCTTGGAAGAGTTTCTCGTTTTCCTTTTAAGGAAACTGTCTTTAATCACATTTCATACGCACTTTGGAAATGAGGAGCGGCGGGGAAGCGTGTAAATGCATTCGCCATTTTCCATCGTGTGTGCTGAGAAGGGACGGGGGGCACGTGGGGTGAGTTGTGGGGAGTAAGACGGGGCAACACAGGTCTCTCTTGTTATCTTAACCACAGCACAGAGTCAGTTCTTTGCTGATGGAAGGTCAGGATATACACAGAGACGATGACATAATCATTATCCCATCCCCAAGCTCCCTCGGCTGTTTTAAACAATAGTATCATTTCTAATAACTGCAATGAAATCTCAAGCTCCTTACTTCTTTCCTTTTAAGAACAGAACATGGCTTTATATTTCAAAGGAGACTTGCAGAGTTAATGTGACATAAGCCTTATTTTACATAAAAATAACAGGTCTTCTTTTAAAAAGCATCGGTGGTTTCACATGTTTTTTGCCACTCAAGACCTCCCCCTCCCCTCTGACGCCTGATGGAACTTCTAAACAATGAGAAAATACTTTTTCATCGTTGGCTATTGAATAATAAGCCAATTAACTAATAAGGATAAGACTTGGTATTTTGGAATCTCTGCAGATTCTGGAAAAAAAGTCAAGCAAGGAAATAAAAACAGTTCTGTTTTCACCCAGCCTCGATTTCATCGCCAAGGACATAACAAAAGGACAGCTGTAATCTTTTTTCTTTTCATTTAGAAAATAGGGTCCCAAACAGTATATATCAGCTAGTGACGTTTGCAATGGCCTGCAAAACATCATTTAATCCATACTGATGGTATTACGGGTCTAATCACTACATATACGTCGTCTCTATGGGGAATGCACATTCTGCGTGTTTCGTTCCGGATGTCAGCGACGTGCTGTCCCACCGCTGCTTTGTAAACTGCCAGGTACAGAGACAGAGTCAAGGTGGGGGGGTCCCTGAGGCCCAGGGGATGGGTAGGCTGAGACATGGGAGAGCCTCTGGAAGGGAAGGGGGCGCTGCTGACGAGGGCAGGGGCACATGGAGACTAATTGTAAGGAGGAGGAGAAAGAGGTAGGTACGGGGAGAACAGTGACCAGTTGTGGCCGAGGGTTTTCCCGTTGGACCCCGCCCTCCTAAGGTCTCTACCGATGTATCACCTAGCAAGGACAGTACCGCAGGACAACAGCCAAAAGACTGCATGCATTTTAGCATGATTTTTCCATTGCTCACTAGGTTTCAAATCAACAGCATTTATATTCATTCCAGTCTTAGAAAGATACATGAGAAGATGAAAAAGGTTAAAGTTATAGAACAATTCTTAATTACTCATATTAGAAGTAAAATGTATATGTCACTAACACTTGATTAGCTTTACAAACGTTACTGCGTGTTGAGGTAGAAGATACCAATTTCCAGAGATTTCAAAAGCATGTATAGTTTTGGGCTTTCACTCATGATTTTTTCTTTTTTTCCCAAAATGTATGACTTTCCATCAAGTCTTGCTTGGGCTGGTGGTAAAATTAGGCCGCAGTCCTGAGGATGTGAAGTGTATCTGCTGGGTAATGGAGGCCACAGGATTTCTGGGGTGACAGGGAGGAGAGGAAGGGTCTGAGATGTGAAATTCCCACTGCTCCAGAAGCAGTTCAGCCACGTGGAACATTAAATGATAATGTCCTCTTAGGTCACAGAAAGCAGAAGACACACTCCGGTACGTATTCTTCCAGTACATTGACCAAAGAAAGGGTCACAGTGATTTCTTTGATCGTTCTGAACCTTCCCTGTCATAGGACAAGCTGAGCTCAGGTATCTACTCAAAGTGACTCAGCCCTGGAGGCCAGGAAGAGGAGGTGAACTCATTTTCTGATAAATTGACAAAACTCAAGAGAGCATATATTGTCAATCTGACCAAGACACAGTAGTCCCAACTGGACAGGGGGCAGAAATTCCAAGAGAACTACAGAACTGAGGGACATAGATCCTAGAAAGACACTTGGAACAAAGCCTCTTGAATGCGATACCAATATCTCAATATGTTTTCCAATATATGAAATGACTAGAGGTGACACAGGAAAAAAGCACCCTTGTGCCTTCTTCCCTATTCTTAGATGCATAAACAGAAGCATGGAGAGGTTAAGAGGTCATCCAAGTCGTGTCCTTGGTGGAATAAAGATGAGACTTAGATCCTCATCCTCCATCTCCAAGTCCAGAGGTTGATGTCTTTTAATATCAAAGCACTTGCTAGGTCACATACACAAATCAACATTTATAGTTGAAAAATTCTTCCCTAAATGGAAGTCAATTTGCCTGCAGGAGAAATCTTCACATGTCAGACTGTGGCACCTCCCCAACAACCGCTGCTGAGAGACCCCCGGTGTTGGCTAGGGGAAGCCTGCCATCCATCGCCAGTGGGACAGAGATCAACCCTAGCAGATGGAAAGGCTGCCATGTTAATTTTCTGTGCGAAAATTCACACTCACTTGTGGGCCGTATTAACACATTCACTACAACATCTAGACAGTTTCTTCTTAAATGAACCAGGCATTTTAGAGTTTTCAGGATCATGTACACTCACTTTGTTTGCACAGGTTTAAAGAGACTTCATCTAGAATTGCTGATTCTTGCCTGCTTTAGCTGAATGCCAGTCTCAGAATACAGTAAACCTTCATTAAATTACATACTTTGCAACAGAAAAGGCCAGTGGCTGTTTCATTATTTTGTTTATTTTGTTCTTTAGATTTTAAGTAAGATATATGGCTTTTGTCTTTCTCTGTAAAGTACAGCGCAGGGCATATAATTGCTAATATTATAATAACTATGTATAGTGCCAGGTAGGTACTAGACTAATTGGGGGATCACTTTATAAATTATATAAATTTCTAACCACTATGCTGTACACCTGAAACTAATATAAAATAATATTGAATGTCAACGGCAATTAAAAAAAAAAAAGCCAATGGCCGACCATGTAGCATCCATAAGTCATTAGGTCACAATCGTGCACATGGAGTGGGTAGGTGTGTGCTGGAAAAAAATCCAGGGCTCCGATTCAGCAGTCCTGGGCCCTAGTCCACCTTCGGCTGATGAAAGCAGTAGCCACGACGATGACGATGAACAGCAGCCGACCTCTCCTGAGCACTGACTAGGTTCTAGGGATCGCCCGGGGCACTTTCCACCTATGATCTCATTACATCTTCACAAGACTCCGGTGAGGAAGGGACTATCGTCCCCGTTTGTGTCGACAGAACTGAAGGTCCCACTACCCGAGACCACACAGTCGGTGGTGGGCCTGGGTGCTCGCTCGCAAGGCGGTCTGGCTTCAGAGCGCATGTTCTCAACCACACTTCATTATTCTGTCTATAAATTTTAATCTCTGCAAATTTGAGCACCTAATGAGATAATGGATGTGCAAGTGCTTGGAAACATATAAACTGGTGTACAAATGTCAGTTATTAGTATTATTATCTAATTATCTAATTACAGAGCCACATGGTCTGATAATAATAAAACCTTGATTGGAATGTGTTTGTCTTGAAAACCTTATTACAGTACTGCCCCATATATCACTTAGCATTTTCTTTCAACACCCGTGAGCTTCCATTTTGCAAATGAGACATCCAAGGCATAGATTACTACAGCGGCCTGCTTTAAATCCAAAACAAAACCAAACAAAACTGAGTGTTAGGGTGAAGAGATAAGAACGAAAAAAGTTATTTTTCTCTGTTCTCTTAGCCTGAAATTCCTTTCTCTGTCAACCTCAAAACTCTTTCTTAAACGTATAAAGTGTTGTTTGAATGTCACCTCCTCCATGCAGCCTTCCTTGATGCCTGATTGCCCAGGGAAAATTAACCCTACCCCCACCATGCCCCCTAACCCTCCAAACAGACCAGACTCTGAAGAATTTTAAGTGTTTACAGAGGGACTGTGCAGTATTACACATCTAGAAGGAGGGGGCAGGCTAAGAGCAGAGATTCTGAACACTGTGGTGAAGGCAGCAGGACGGTGTGTTGAGATACTGGAGAGAGTAGAATCCTGCTTTTCCACAGTGTAGACAGGAAACCTGCAATAACTGAAGAGACTTTAACTGGGATGGTGGCTGACCTGGGAAGGGAAAGAAAGGCGCCCATTTAAGAGCCATTTTGAAAGAAAAGCTCCTGGGGACTTAGTGACGAAGTAGACAGGAAGGGCAGGAAGGCCAAAAATGGCTGGACACCCTTCACCTGACCGCTGGGGGGATAATCCCGCTGCCGACATCCCCATGGGTGCCTGGGAGTGTCCATCACCCAGAAACCGAGCAAACAGCACTGCCCTGCCTAGTCAGCTAGCTGCACACTGCTGTCTCTCTACAAGTTTTAAGGTGATTTATTGGGAGTTGCTGATTCTGGTCTGTTTTAGTTGAACACCTGTCCCAGAACACGAGTAAACAAGTACTCACTAAGTGAGTGTGGAAAAGTAGAAACTCCCACCATTTGATTTTGCTCTAAGAATGTACTCTCATTAAAAATAAAATAATAGCTAACCTCCAAATCATTCTTAACCTTCTGTCAAGATCAGATAGCAGGAGAGTGGAGATGAATGTCAATTCTGTCCGTCACAGATGTGTATAAATCTTGTCGGCATTATTTTTCATGGTCTCCATAAATACGTCATTTTGAAAGAATCAGCTTAACCCTAAAATAAGTAAACACATTCCCGAGAAAAAGATGGGCAGGAAGTGTGTGTATGTGTTGTGGACTCTGTGTTTTGGGGAAGGGCAAGCTTAATTTTTAAATTACAGGTTGGAGGATGTGGTGGGAATTTATGTAGTTAGAAAGGGACTCTGGGCTTGATTTTAATACCAGCTGTAAGCATTGCCTGGCAAACTTAACCTTTCTAGGTCATAAATAATTTCCAAGATCACAGTTTGATTGTATGTAAATGAAATCTCAGGAAAGGGATGTAGTTATCAAGGTCATCATTAGTGGAACCTGAAGCCACAAGAACAAAATAAGGGCTCTAAGGGGTAACTAAGTTATCAATTTAATTCCAAAGGATTATAGAGGAAAGTGTTATTAACAAGAATGTACTAGAATACATAGCTGCTAGAACTAGGCGATGTCTCAACTAGGTGCTCCGTAAATGTTTGGTGATGCTGTTGAATCAGGAATGATAAACACACAAACTTAAGAGAGACACATTCAGCACAGCGGCAGCTTCGTTTAGATTGACATTTGTTAGGAAGTTTAGGAACATTCTTTACTTATTTTAGGGTTCAACTGACTCTTTCAAAATGATATTATATCTTATATTTCTGGGGACCATGAAAAATAATGCCAACAAGATTTATATACATCCGTAACGGACAGAATTGACATTTAGCTGCACTCTCCTGCCATCTGATCTTGGCGGAAGGTTAAGAATGATTTGGAGGTTAACTATTACTTTATTTTAAATGAGAGTAAATTCTTAGAGCAAAATCAAATAAAAGAAAGAGGTAATGAAAATTATATATAAATACAAAAGGGCTGTTATAAATTACAAAATCAATGAGAAAACTGCCAATTATTTGTAAGATTATCAAACCGATTTAAATCAACCTCAAAGTACTTTAGTCATATCTAACCATAAGTTGACTTTATAGAGTAAAAATATTGACTTCTGTTTAAACTGCCCTACTAATCAGTTTCACTTATAGCAGTAGTTTCTTTTTTATGGTTTCTAGATAAATTCGTCAATTTACAAACTTACTTGGAATAGAAAGTAGCCAGTGGTAATAAACGGGTTATTTTCTCCCAATCTTTATTAGTAACTTAAAAAAGCTCATACGTAACAGTTCTGCTGAGGATCCCCCGAAAATGATGGGTCAGCCTGTCTACCATTTGTAACATTAACTGATGGAAAAAGCTTGAGATGCAAGAAGCATAGAGTGCTGTGGCTGTTCCACGGGCAGGTGTGTTTTTAAACTTCATTTCTAGGTCTCTGTCTTCAGAATATTGATTTCATCCGGTCAGCCGCTTTCGATGTATAATGTTTAATGTGAAAACAAAGCTGTAATGGTCCCAGGAATAGAGAAGGACTCGTTTGGGTTTTAAACTGATTTAGATTCAACCAATGTTATTGGCTTGATTAGTATGCTTTTTCAAGTTTGACTGTATATGGAAAATGAACACCAGCATAAGTGTTCACGCTGTGTGATAACTCAGTTTCTTTACAACTGAAGATAATGGAGGAATATGAGCGAAATGACATTGATCACAAAAAACGTTTACGTTCAAATGTATAACTTCGGTTTAAAATGTGTAGCTCAAGAATGTTTTTGTGCCTGGGATTTACATGATGCTGTGATCATGGAATGGTACTTTGTAGAATTCACTCCCATCTCCAAGTATTTCCTAGTAAACGTTTACATTCAGATTATTTACCATTTAAAAAAATTAATGTGGCACAGAGAAGAAAAAAAACATATTTCTTTATACATTAATAGTCAAAAGAGAAGAGATTCATATTTCTCATTATCAATAACTGTGAAGAGAAATGAAAATACAAGTCGGTTTAGAAGAAAACAAAATTTAAAAGCTAAATCCTGAAAACGCTGTAATTTATTTATAAAATTATACTAGCTTAAAGAACGAGTTTTGGATTTGCCAGAAACTACAGACTTTTCCTTAGATTTCTGCGTGTCCTGCTTGCGCATTTTACTCAGGTCCCTGATCAAGTATCTTCTCACAATGATCCCCACTTCCTGGGCTTCGATGATTTTCTGAAAACAAGAGCAGTTCTCAAACTTTCTGGTCTTAAAACCCTTTCACACTCAAAAATTACTATGGACTCTGAAGAGCTTTTATTTACGTGGGTGACAGGGAACACTATTTACTGTAGTAAAACTGGAAACGTTTCACACGGCAGGGTAAGTCAAACACGTGCCGTGAGCCATGAGGGCGACGAGGCTACCACATGGCCAGGAGCCTCTGGAAAGCTCCACTGATCTCTCGTCGTGTGAGAACGAGCGTGGAAAGGCAAAGAATGTCGTAGGACTAGTGTGAAAACCGGTGCCTTTGCAGAGCCCCCGAAGGAGTCTCGGAGACCCCCAGGATTCCCAAGTACACCGTGAGAACCCCACTCTACCCCGCACAGGCTTTGTCATTGCTTGTAGCGATGATCTGACTTGTAGTAGTTAGATGGCTTCATTTCGGTCTTTTCTGGCTGCAATGTAATTCTCACGAGGGCAGAGACTCTCTCTGCTGCTGATAAGTGCTCAATAAATGTAAATTTAAAAAACGCGATATGATTTCATTTACACGTGGGATCTAAAGAACAAAATCAACACACAAAACAGAAACAAACTCAAAGATACAGAGAACATTTTGATGGTTGCGAGATACGGGGGTTTGAGGGGTGGGTGATAAAAAGAGAAGGGACTGAGAAGTACGAATTGGTAGTTATGAAATAGTCGTAGGGATATAAAGTATAGCTTAAGAAATATAGTCCATAATACTATAATAACTATGTAGGTGTCAGATTGTTGGAGTGATCATTTTGTGAGTTATATAAATGTCTAATCACTATGTTGCGCATCTGATACTAATATATTGTATGCCAACTGTAATTGAAAAATAAAAAAAAAAAAATTTTAAAAATTACTCTCTAACACTTACCTGTGTCTAGAGTGATGTAATATCACTCTAGTATATTAAGTATATTAAGATTTGATTACATCGGTTGCTATCGAAGTGACAGTATATTAAGATTTGATTACATCGGTTGCTATCGAAGTGACATTATCTGATCAGCGACCGTTTTAATGTTTTAACTTCTGGGTAAATCTCACAAATCTCCGTCAGGTATTCCCAGGAGACCTCTCCTTCCGGGACCTCTCCTTATTCCGACTTTCTCATGAAGGTTTCCAGCCCCTTTTTCTCACACTCATGCCAGTTCTGATGCTGACCTTGCACTTGATCCTCACATTAAAGTTCTGGGCACCTACGGTGCCTTGACAACTTTAAAACCCGATTGCATTTCCATCAGAAATTTTCACTAGGCTCTCACTTTGTACTTGATTTCAGGTCAGAGTGATGTTTTTCATAAGAAATGCGGTTCTTTCTTGCTGAGGGAACAGATAAGGAGCGCTTGGTACTTTATGTCTTCGCCTACCCCTTCAATTTCTAGGTCTGCTTCTGAGTTGGTGACCTCCCTGGAGAAGGTATAACATGCTTCTGAAACGTCTATGTGATCGAAGGAAATCAAAGAAAAATAAATTGAATATTAGCTGAAAAATAGGTAGAGACAGTATCTGGTAGGCAAGATAATTATGGCTCCCTGGAGGGACAGTACTATGCCCTGTGTGACACCTGGGCATCTTCCCTTGACTTCTGCTTGCACCTTCCGTTTCTGCCACTGCTAACTTCCCGTTAGATCCACAACACCAAAGGCAGAGTGGAGGTGGTATGTGTGAATTTGGAAAGGAAACAAATGGATGTATTTGGTATTTAAAGACAATTTTAGACTTGGAACCATGATAAACTTCTGGAAAGGAGACTTTCTCATTTGTATTTCAAAACTTGGATCAAAAGGCATGTGATGAAGCGATTTCACAGAGAACCAACAATGAGGATAAACTCAAGTAATCTGAATAAATGCCTTTCCAGGAAAGGCTTTGGGGTCTCCAGAGTCCAGGTGACAGTCCTCAATCACTGGTGGAGTGAGGGAAGCAGTAGGACTTGAATCCAGGGCTTCTGGCTCCAATGGCAGGGTGGTCTACCTTGTGACCCCACCCAGAGGCTCTCCACTTCATCTGGTCTGACTAAGGACCTGGTTGCCCCCATAACAGAAAATCAAACAAATCTGTCCTCTTTCCCAGAGCATGACACCAATATTGTCAGCCACATGATTAATATGTTTCTCATTTTGATTTGTTTAATGATTATAAAAAACTTACACTCCTGAACCACTTCTGCGTCCTTTGGTGCCATGCGTACCAGGAATTATGGAAATATTTACTTCACAAGGATGTCTCTCACCTTTATTATTATTGCATAAAATATATGGAATTAATTTTGAAGCATTTTAATAATCCGACCTCTCAATGAACCTCCCCCTCCACACAGAATTAACTATATTCACAGTAACTGAATGAAACGGACTAACTGTAAATCAACAGTAAATAATACATTCACCTCTGTTAAACTACATAAAATTACTCTGTTTGGATTTCACGTGCTCAGAATGGTACCTTCTATGACTGATACTTGGTTTTTTGAATATATTCAGATTTGGAAACTCAGGATACGATAACATTCCTTTCTTTGCCATAACACTCAGGATGTATTAAGCTTCTAAGATTTTCTTCCCACTATTTTCTAGAATATGGTAGAAATTTAATTTGTTCATATGCTACAGAAACAGATGATTACTATTTCAAAATATGATATTTAAACAAATTAACAATCTCTATAAATACGTAAGTCCTTTTCTCCCAAGTTTTCCATTCTAATTCTGATTCTGACTGACAAATATTTTTGGCTAAGATATAATCGCCCTTATCTCTGAGTTTATATCTCCAAGGATGCATGGATTAAAATAAGTACTTGGTCCATAGCAGTTTGGGTCAAGCTGTTCGTTTTGTGACATGCTAATGGCCCCGAGCTTCTGTCAGTAATTTTTTTTTTTTTTTCCCAGCGAAGCAACAGCAATTCTCCTAGTGACTCTGTGACATGTATTTGTTAGAATTGAGATTACACAGCTGGCAGTCACAAAATAGTGGTGGGTGGCAAAGGTTGGATGCATGATCTACATACTATTTAGGATGGCACTTTCTAAAAAATACCAAGTGTTGAAAACTCTGGTTAACTGTACATTATAATCATTGCCAGCTTTAGGGTCGAGAAGATGGGTTCGCTAAGATTCAAATTTTATTTTAATCACACCTTGGAAAGAAAAATAACAAAAGCTTTTAAACACAACAAATTAAGTACTGTAGGCTCAGGGGCTGATATTGGTGGCCATTTAGAACTTTCTCAAGCTGGTTTTAGACTGCAGTTAGGGTTTTGTTAGTCTCTTTTGAGTCAGGACTAAGAGACTGGCTCTCAAGGGCGGCATGCCAGGTGCAATTTAGCGTTAGCTATTTCATGTCTGTTCTAGCTAATGAATCCATTGATCGAATAACCACAAAATCAAGGGACTAGCAGAATCTGATGGGCTTGCGCTAATTACATGAACTGTGTCAAAGAGCTACTATGTGTCTATACGCTGTTTATTTATCAAGAATATAAACACGGTAGACTGTTCCAGTGGCTCGTAGAATGTTCAGCTGATTATTCTCTTTGCTCCTCATATTCATTCTCTGCCCTTTTCTCCAAAAAGACTGATCACGAGATTCCCTTGGGATTTGGCCGGTGGGAGGCAAATGAGAAGATGGGGAAGAGACAGAGGTTAGGATACTATTCCTTTGGAGCTCCTGCCACGCCTCCTGATTCTGCTGGTATGTGTCCCTGCAGGCTTCCTTCAGGACTAAGGGTGACAAGGACTTCTGTCCGTCGCTACTCCCTGAGTACCCCAGCAGGCACCCAGTCCTGTTTCCTTCATCTTGCCCACGCCTTTGTAAATAGTACCTTAATTAAATTCTCTCCAGTTAAACTCATTTGAGTAGACTCTATTTCCCACGTGAACTCTGATATAGATACAAACAGCAACTGGCATTTCTATTTTATAAGTACTTAAAATGAGCAATTCGTGATTCCCCCAAATGAGAGTTATTATCTGTTCGATAGTTTACAAATTAATTTCTTAAATTTTACTCAATTAGTTTAGCCTCAAAGTGACTCTGAAAATGTTAAGAACAAATAAATGTTTCTTAAGAATGACAATATTTTACATTTCACTGTGATTCATATCTTGTGGCATAAAACTTTTGGGTGGTGCTTTCATCACGTGTGTGTGTGTGTGTGTGTGTGTGTGTGTGTATTGTTGTTTATTTTGCTTTATATCCTCTCTTATCTTCAAACGAGAAAGCATGGGTTTACAAAAAGGACATTTAACTAAAATCCTAGGAGTCTTCAGACAGATAATTCAGTACATATTAACATAACTAATCTTTCTGAAAAAAACAAAACTCAGCAGTTACCGATTTTGATTCAGTAGATCAAAAATCTGTTTCTTAATTAACGTGATTATATATTTCCTTTTTGATTATTTACTTTTAAATTTACTGGGTTGTAATCAAAGACAGCGCCTTTCTATACATTTTAATTTTTAGAATTGTCTAAAATAGCTGATCAATTATTGTAAATATTCCTTGGACATATATAACAAATGTATGTTATCATTCAACAAATACAACTTTTAAAATTAATTTAATGCATTAATTTTTCTAATAATTTATTCCAAATTTCTGTGGCTTTTTCTTCAGCTATTCAGTCTGATTCTGAAAAATATACATGGAAATAGTCACATTTTTCACCAACTTTTCATTTCTAATATTTTCAAGCTTTCATTTTTGTTCTGACATTCAGGTGCTAGGTTTGGTGCATGCATGCTCACTAGATTTTAGTATGAATTTATCTCATCTTTATAAGTTTCCACTACATAAGTCCTCTTCAACCCTGCTTGGTGCTTCTGCATGAAATTTCATTCCATCTCACATTTTCTTCTGAATCTTGCTCTCTGTGTTCTTTGTATTTGCTGCCACTACTGTGTCTATTCCTTTGATTTCAACATTTACTTCATTAATATTAGTGTGTCTCATAAACATCACATTACTATGTTCTCTGTTTACTACAAACCTGAATTTTTATTTTCAAAGGAGAATTCAGTGTGCTGATAGGTTCGTTGAGTTGATATCTCTTTTTAATTTGTTTGCCTCTTTTTATTCTCCCTTCTTTTTTCTATACTTTTCACATATTAAGGGTTATTCCCCCCCAACTAAACTCATAATCGAATAGTGTTTCCCTATTATTATGCTGAAAAATGAGATATCCAATATTATCCTCCCTACCAAGATAAACTATTTTATCTCTGCTTTAGTACTCTCTAATAAACAGAGTATATGTACCTCAAATGTTAATTAAATATAGTTCTAACGACAACTATCCCTACGAGACAAATATATTTATTGACCCAAAGAAAAGAGGTAACAATCCTACATTGTAAAATATAAAATCCAGAGAACGAGGATCATACAAATCCGTATCTTACTTATAGGAGTTCTACTGGAAAGATGCATATGGGTTTAAATCTATCTGAATATTCAGTATGATGCATATGCTATCCTAATAGCAGAATTATACTACACTAATTATACTATCCTAACGGTAGAATTATAAAGATTATAGAGAAAATGAACTAATAAGTAAATTAAACATTTCCAAGATCAGTTTACTATTTTATTTTTATATCTTCCTTTTCTATAGAAAACCTTGAGGAGTATTCAAGGAAATTACATATTTTTTAAATTAAGGAACAAAATGCTCCACTGATTTCTAATGTAGAAATTATCAAGGTAATACATGTTTTCATGATTTAATTTTTAGCTTTTTGTGGGACTTTATTAAAATAAGTCAAGAGAAGCCTATGATTTATTAAGTGAGGCTCGTTTCAACCCATAGAACTTTTAGTTTTAAGTCTCAACCACTCTGGTTGAAAAATATGTAATTACGTGGAGGTAAAGAAATCTTTAAATTCTTTATTGAGATTAATATTGCAATGTAAGATAGCTAAATGTAGAAATGTAAGAAGTTATTGCAAAGTACTATAGCATAGCACTAAATAATACTGCGTATGTTACGTAAATTTTTTCCATTTTGTTATATAATCGTCGTAGTGTTCAAAATCTCTACCCATAATGATCTGTAGGAGTAACACATTATCGATTAATGTTAAAACAGACCCTGTGTTGATTAAACACATATAGGATGAGTCTAGATGCCCAAAAGGATATTGGCTAAGTGAGAATCACCAATTATGATTGGTGAAAAATCTAGAAGCTAATAAGTGTTTTAAGAGAGTTTGTAATCTAATGAGGGTTGGGGTGAAGTAATGTGGGAATGAAATACATGAGCGTAGAGTGAAATGGATAAAAGAAGTATAAACACATCTTGAGGTCCTATTACATATGTCTCGTGATATTAGTTATATTAGCAAAAATAATGACATAATACTCTTATGTTCGGTCTTCGAGATTGCCGTTTGACTTGACTTACTTTCACTCGTTGAATAACCCTGTGGGTCAAGTATTCCTGATTCTTGCAGTGATCTAATGCAGGAGTCCACCAGCTCAAGACCTGTCGTGAGTTCATCTTCGATATCTTTTTGACCATCTGAAATACAATATTTTAAAGTCATGAACGAAATCTCGATAATATTAATATTGAAGTTGAAGGCTAGCATTTAAAAATCAAGAGTGTCCTAACCAAAGATATTCCCTCTATGAAGTATTCCCCGGCCAACCAGTATTCAAAGCTAAGACCAGTCAATTCCATGCATCTATGAAGGACATAAAGTAAACTAGGGAATTGTGACAACTCAACTCCTGTGAAATGGTGAGCTATCGCCAACGACTTCATTGAATTTTAGTCTCAAGGTATTGTCATATTCATTTTCACAAGTCTCTTCCTGAAGTTCGGAAGAAAATTAGTCAGTAGAGATACATGTAGAAGTAAGCGTAAGGGTTCATTAAAAGCCATACTTTACCTTGCGATTGCCAGTGAAACTGTTCTTCTGCTGAACTGTAAAAAAGAGAACACACAGGAGTGATGTATCAGTTAGAAACACAAGGACACTAGACCACAACCCGCGAAGGCGCGTTAGGGCAGTAATGATGGCTCCGAGGCGCTTCCTGAAATTTCTTACTGAGAAAAGGGATCCCATTTTGATACAGTCTTAAGTTTAATCCATTTGGTGTACGGATATCTCTTTGGATTCACAGGTATTAGCCTGCTATAAATGGATACTGTCCAGTAATTTTCGAAAGAACAGCTCTTTTTTTACAAAGCTCGGCCTATTATACTTATTCCTTACAATAGTTTCTACACACATTTCTACCCAATTTTAAAATACAAGTCTGAAGAGTTTCAAGTAGACTTTCTAAGGTAGATTAAGAAATAACTTTCTCCTTTTTCATTATAAAGAAGATAAACATATACTTTCTTTTGGACATATCATATAAACAGTTCCTTTCAGTTGATTATTACGGTTTAAATTTAGTAATTTAAAAATTATAACACTTTACCACCAACTGATTACACAGGTTGAAAATTCTCTACGAATTCATTTTAGAAAATGACCCTAGTAGAAAGGGGTGTTCATATACATGATATGCCAAAAAGATTGTGCACAGTTCATCTGTGTAGGCAACATGGATTCATTTTGAATGACTTATTAAATACATAAACAAATTTAAAATTTATAAATATAAACAATGTTCATTATATACGCAAATATTTCTGACATGCCCCTTTTTATATGTCAATAACTGAGAAATCTGGATGTCAATTACTGACAGGCATCATTTTGAGAATGATTTTCTGTGCGTATTTCACTGCATCTTTTGCTCTGATCAAGGGGCTTCTATGAATAGCTCATCAGTTTCACAACAGCAAGTGGGTTTTAGAACTTTAATCTGTATCTCCGAGATGAATTCTGAATACATTTACGGGGGAAGAGGGGAATTCTGGTATAAATCAGTGTTCAGAAAAGCCATGATTGATGTAAGTGAATACAAGAGTAGTCCCTTAAGGGACATATGACTTTTATATGATACCCTGATCTGCAGCCAAGCCATTGTAGGAAACTGGAAAATGGTTTTACAAGGATGAGAGCTACAGACACTAAATACATGAAGTGATAACATTATAAATTCAGTCCAATGCAACTTTTCCTGGCATCGAAAAGATGTAACGTTATGTAGCAGTAACATCTAACTACAAAGTTTAATACTTAAAACAGAAACGTAATCCTATAATCAATATTTTAAAAACTGCAGAGCCATGTTCACTTAGTATAGAAGTGGAAAATGCTTTCATATTTGTAGTAGGTAGAATGGGGCACCTCTCCTCAAAAATATAGGTCCACATCAAATCCCTAGAAACTGAGAATCCTTATTGGAAAAGGGTTTTTGTAGATGTAATGAAGTTATAGATATTCAGATGAGACTGTCTTAAAGCCAAAGACAAGTGTCCTCATAAGAGACAGAAGAGGAGAGAGGCACACGTGAAGATGGAGGCAGAGATTGGAGTTCAGCATCTACAGCCAGTGGACGCCTGGAGCCATCCGCACCTGAAGGAGGTAAGGAAGGGTCTTCTCCTCCAGGTTCCTAGGGATCACAGCCCTGCTGACGCACCTTGATTTTGAAATTCTGGCCCCCAAAAATGGCGAAATAATAAATTTCTTTTGTTTTAGATCACTCGATTGTGGCAATTTTTTATGGAAGCCCCAAGGAAATGACACGGTGTTTTTCTGATACAACGATGATGTCCTGTTTTATCCTCCTTGGTTTACGACTACCTCTATGCTGCGACATTCACGACAACCACAGATCTCTTCTGGTAGATGGGGAATAACAGGCTTACCGATACTAACTAACTTGACCGCACAGACCACGAGGAGCTCGGCAGGGGTTTAAACGAATGTGTCCTGACTCATAATCTGAAGTCGTGGAGGGAGACACACTGACGTTACTTCCCACCTGAAGCGATAGAGTGAACGAGTCCCTGGAAGCTTCTCCCAGGGCCCATCGAAGTCCCACACTCCTCCCCTTGCAGACACATCCAAGACTACGCTCCCCCACCCCCTTGCGCAGAAAAAAGAGTCATGTGAAAGTCTGTGAGAGGAAAGGACAAATGCCACCTCCTGCCCAAGGCACAGAGGGCTGGCCTACGGTCTTCATTCTCATTCTGTGCTAAGCCCTGTGTCGACGTGGGTCCCTGAATAACCTCGTGGAGGGCAGAGTTCTGCCGACCCAGAGAAGATAAAGCACGAGTGAGAAGCAGACACTGCTGTGTTAAAACTGACACTGGACGGGTGTTTCCCTGGAGTAAATGTCACACTGAATGACACAGAAATGTGCCATTATTTGAGTTCATAAGGCATTTCCTGTTTCTCCATCTTCATTTCCATACTATAGAGCTGGTCACTCTGGCACAAATCAGGTGGAACCACACCTTACACTCCTCCTTCGAGATTTATCCACTCACCTGCACTGTTGGGTGGTTTCATGTGCAGGACGATGACACACCATACTATTACATATTTACTTTTTGTTACTGTTATATCATACTTTACTTTCAAAAGTGTTCCTATTTTATGATGCGACAGACAGGAAGAAACTTTTTTTATTGCGATTGAAAAAAATGTCATTGGCAGTGAACATGAAACTATCCTCTCTAAGCAGAGGTGCGTTCCTTTTGGGCAGACACAGAGCATTAATCACTTAAATGGTTTCCTGATTGCTTTAGTGCAGTTAAAATGCATTAAAAGTATGAATGATCATAGAAAATTGAAGTCCCATGAGAAACCTGGTTTGGATTTCATTTCCTTTGAGTGCACACTCTACTCTGCCTGTTAGGGGATTCTATGCAATTGCATATTTTATGTACTTGATTCCATCTCTTAAAAATTGCTGTAAGGTGGATGATTTTTTAAAAAGCAAACAGACTATTTATTCATTCAATAAACATTGATTATGCCTGTGTCTCTGACACTTCTCTTTCAGGTGTTTAGGAATTATTCATGGTGAACTTTTTCCCAATTGTACAATTCAATTTAACATAATAGAAAAGCCATTTCTGAAGCTGTTGTGACTACATGCATGTTCAATATCAGGAAATAAAGTGGCTTTCACTCCCGAAATGCTATTTCTTGAAACAGAAATAATCTTAAATAAAAATATAAATGTAATTTATAGCACTCCACGTGTATTTAACCATAACTATATATAAGTTCCACAATCCGAATATTGTGAGAAAACTAATGAAAACTATTGTAAGTAATATTTAAACTTTAAACATATCTCTAATATGTACAAAAACCAGGGATGCTAGGAAACAGTTTTAAAAACAATCTATTAAAAGCACTAATTTTAATAGCTAACACTTATATAGCTCTCACTTTATACCAGGCAATATTCTAACTGATTTATAGTTAATATTCGTGCCAAAACGTTTAGGAGAAGTAACACTTTCCCATTTAACAGATAATGAAACTGAGGTAAAAAGATATTAAAGAATTTGCTGGAAGTGCCACAGCCGGCAAGCAGTAGAGCCAGGATTGGGACCACATCCTGAACTCTGTTCTATTCACATTTGTCTGTGTGATAAAAACAAAAATATTAACACCATAAACTGAGGACATACGAGCCACATCCTGGGAGGAGACATCTGCAATGCATATGACTTACAAAGGGTTAGTTTCCAGAACATATAAATAACTCCTACAAATCAATAAGACAGAGATGAGAAGATCTAATAGAAGTCAACGAATACATGTATAGCTGAGGCATAGCAGAGGAATCAAGAATGTATGGCTACTGAATACATGAAAAGATACTCAACCCTACTAGGAATTGAAGGAATGCGTATTAGACACAGGATATCTTTTTATACTCTACAGGCCGTCAAACATTTAGAAAGTATGACAATACTCAGTGTTGGGGAGGAGATGGGAAAATAAGAATTCTCGTACATTGCAGATGCGTGAATAAGTTAGTCAAATGCTTGGGTGAGCTACGAGGCAATACCTGGTAATGTTTTACATGCAATACCCAATCAGCCTGCAGTTCCACTTCTGGGTAGAGACTCCAGGGGAACCCATGCACCTGCACCTAGGAGACTCGTATGGGACTCTCATGCCTACACGTCCTTGTCCGCAGCAGCAAAGCAATGGAAAGCACGGAAGTGGTCAGCAATAGGGGAATGCATAAATACGGTAATATGATTACATATCATATATGACACACATGGATTAAATATTATTCATCAGTTAAAATAAATTAGCCAGATACCTATATGCCAACATGGGTAGTTCTCGAAAACAAAATATAAAGTGAAAAATGCAGATTGCACATAAGAAATATATCACACAATCCCAATAATGGGAATTTTAAAAAACTATACGGGAGTTTTTACTACACAGTACTATTATCTATTTTTTATTAAATTTATTGGGGTGACATTGGTTAATAAAATTATATAGGTTTCAAGTGTACAGTTCAATAATACATCATATGTATATTGCATTGTGTGTTCACCACCCCAAGTTAAATTTCCTTTCATCACCATATGACATGTGTGTGTGTGATGACGTGTGTGTGTGTGTGTACAGAGAGAGGATGTAAGCATATGGATTACAAAGATGTACTCAAATTCATGAATGGTGGAGGCCTCTTTGGGGGACAAAGAGAAATGAGTATAAGGAGTAAAAAGAAATTTCACTTGCGTATCTACTGTCATGCTGTATGATGAAAAATGAGGACAAAATGTTAAAATTAATTTAAGAATACCTTTGATACTAGAAATAGGAAAAAAAAATCATGATTCTTACATTTAAAAACATGTTTAGTTAGTTAAATCCTTAGATAAATCCTTGTGATTCGGTTTTACATAATATTCTCATCTTTGTTAGAATCACTCACAGTTGAAACTTAAATGATGCAAAACGATTCTGAAAGACATACATACACGACAGAAAAAAGAATGGTTTTAGATGTAAGTATTTTCTCCCTCTATTTTGCATTCGAGAAAAATGACAATATCACTTTTAGAATGTTTCAAGTTGGACAAACCTTGAACATTTCAAGTAAGCAACCGAGAACTTTCAAGTTCTTAGAGCGCGATGGGGGGCGGGGGACGGGGCTAGTTTAAATCAAAGAATGACCTTTGAATCCCTTGAGATGTGATTTTCGCTCTCATCACTTCCGGCAAGACAGTCTCCCTACCCATCTCCAGGCTATTTCTAATAAAAGAAAATATATACATATATAGGAAAGTTCAGAGAGTTTTCTTAAGGTCAGGCCAAGACACAAAGCACACAATTACTACAGCTATTCTGTTATGAACCCGTTCAAATACATTTTCTTATTTCCTTTTTCGACTTTCTGATGCCCAAAGCATCAATTCTCTATCATGTGCTGTATTATTGCTCAGGATATCTTTCAAAACAAAATAAAGAACTATGAGATTTTGTTCGTTTGCTTTCAAGTTAAGCAATGCACCTAAAACAGAAGCCGGAAAAAATATTGTGAAATAAATTGCTTCATTCCTGACGTTTGATTCTAGCCAGCAGAAGGGAACAAAGGGCTTTATATTTATGATGTCCACATAACCTAAAATTGTATTTTGACCTCAAGTGGTTTTCAGTGTATGGTTTCGCATGCAGACATATCGCAAGAATAGGCATCAGTTGCAAAATAAAATGACCTTTGTCAAAAGTCCTAAACACTGTGGAAATGTAACATATTCAGTAAAAATGGTGAGAAGGGGTGCCCCATGGAGCTTTGCTCCAGGCCACTGTTGCCCACATACCTGAGGGCGTGGTATCCGGCCCTTGCTGCTGAGTCGGGGAGCAACCCTGCTCCCTCCAGAACTTTCCGTGGAGCCAATTCCCCTTCAGTCCACGGCCTGTGTTCCCTACACGTATCTGTGCCACATCCTCGGGTGATGCTGTAACATCTCTGCTGCAAAACTAGAACATTTACTTCTTTCTTAGATCACGCATCTTTACGCTTTAACTATTTTCATCAAAAATATGATTTCACAGCTATCATAAAAACGTTTCCGGGGCTACGATGGGTAAACAGCCGCAGTGCAAACCCCTAAGCTAGGGGACAGCGGTGAAGCGTGTAGCTCGGCAACCAGGCTCTGCTGCTCTCAGTCTAGGCCCTTCGGCGAAGTTATTTAAATTCTCTTGTACCAAATGAAGACATTGGGAGGATTAAATAGACTTTGAGCACATCACTTAGTCTCCGTAAGCCTCAGTTTCCCCATTTTGCAAATGGGGATATTACTAAAATTTTCTCCCTAGAGACCTTGCAAATGTTAAGAATGTAATATACGTAAAACCCATAGAACGGTGCTGGCAATATGGGAGGCATTAAAGGGGGAAAAAAAGTGAGCTCTGGTTATCACATGCAGATGGACGGAGGCCGGAGTGAGTCCAGCCAGCTGATGGGACTGCAAGCCAGTAGGTCAGCGACATGGAATTTAGCTTGTCTATGTCTGGGGCCAACAAATAGTATCGCACAATTATGTTACAGGCCTTTCAGAATTTAAATTGTCTTTTTTTTCCCCCCTACATTAAACTGGGGAATTAAAAAAAAAAAAGGCAGTCTATGATTTCCGAAGAAAGATGATTAGCTTTTAAACCCTATGTTTTTCAATCAGTCCTGTATAGGATGCTTCTCTGGGAAACTGGGAGCGTTCTTTCTCTCCTTCGTAAAATCTTAAAGACGATCCGCTATTTCCAAAACCTTGGAAGAAAATAAATCAGACCTAATTACTATCAATAACTTCCTTGTTAATTTGAGGCAGAAGAAATTCATATTCCAAACTAACTGTGTTGCAGTTGGTGACTGATGAATTAACCAGGCAACCGATACGACAAAGCAGCGCCGGCTCTCACACTGGGCTCAAACGCACGCGGTTCCAATGTTTATCACAGGATACCACCCGCCGTCGAGTCTGTCAGCTAGCCAGCTAGAGCCAGACAAGGGAGAATGAATGGGAATCCTGTTTTGTTTTAGTTCCTTCCAAATACATACTCCAGTTTCTAGCAAACACATGGAATTAGCCGTAGGCTCCATCTCTCTGCACAAAAGCCAAGTTCCAACCATGGGAAAGACACGCATCCGAGTTTCTCTTCTCCAAAGGCTTTTATAGTTTGGGAGTTGATTGTACGTACATTACAAGAGGCGTATTATATGTAAACTTCAATATCAGAACAAAGAACAAATGGTGAATTATCAACTAGAAAATTCTCATGTTATATTTCCCTCCCTGGTTTTTTGGGAGAGTTCTCATGGACGGGCATTAGTTTGTTTTTTTTTTAATGCTTACATGAGTACAGCAGAATTTTACAGTAACTGAAGCAACATTTCAGAATGCCAGTCACACTAGACAATGAAGGACCACGATACCTTCCTCTGCGAATACCCCATAAACTGGAGTGTGCTAATTTACAACTGCAGATGACCAGGGAGTAGTTCATCCATTGACATTGAGATTTTACAATATCCTGAAATGCCTTCGGACTATCAAAAATTGAATAGTTTGTGTAGTTTACATGCTAAATATATCATACACTGTTATATTGATAAATCTCCATTGGCGTTCACTGTAACTCATGGTTAGATGGTCGGTGAAGGTGTCATTCACTGATCCTGAGGTTGAGAGAGTGCTCACTGTACTCTGCAGTCTGACCATTTCTGGCTGATTTCTTAGGCAGGAACAGAGTAGCTGGTGTGTGTTTGCTGACAGAGGCAGCACCTACGGCGTCTCAGAAGTTCCAAACTTCAGTCTTTTGTATTCAGTATCCCAGAACTGTCCCCATTGTTATGGTCCTCTCAGCAAAGGGGGCTCCTTATCCTTGGGGATATCTCTGGAGAAAACAACATGTCAAGTTCATGTTCTCCTAGCCTCTTGTGATCATGTGTGGATGGGCGCGAGAAGTGTGTTTATGTGTGAGTGTGTGTGAATATGTATTTGTGTGAACCTCCCTCTGCAGTTCTTCTAAAACACACAGATTTGCTTACAGTTTTTTTTTACCTTCTCTTGTTCCATACGTGTGTTGTCTGTTACAGACATGTCAAACTCTGAGTATTGAATTTGCACGAAATTGATATGATTTTATTAATATAAGTGAACCTAACACGTCTTAGAAATTTAATGGAAATTTATGCAAATAACCGTGGACTGTTTCATAGGGAAGGGAAAACTGGGTCTTCTGTTTTGTGACAGATGATTTGTAAAAATAAATTTCAATTTTAGTGCCCTTGTATAACAGAAACCATGTAATATTCATAAACGACTTCATGGTCTTATAGATCTTTACTTCCTTATGAGCAGGAGTGGTTTTTAAACAATTTGAAGGTTCAGTTTAAATGTTTAATGGGTACACAAACGTACATAGCAATCTATTCCTGATTGCCCCAAACTAGAAGCAACCAAATGTGTTGCAACAGGTGAATGATTACACAAGCTGACACATCTATACCAAGGAGATGTATGCAGCAATAAAAAGAAATGGATTATTGATATATGCAGCAAGAGACAACTTGGGAGGGATCTCAAGGGAATTATGCTGAGTGCAAAAGATAAATAACATTCTCGAAATAACAAAATTATAGAACTAGAGAAGAGGTTAGTGGTTGCCAGGGCTTCGGGAGGGAGGTGAGTGTGGGTGTGACTATAAAAGGGTGGCATGAGGGTCCTTGTGATGTTGAAACAGTCCCACATCCTGATTGTGGCAGTGGTTCCACAAAGCTACTTGTGATAAAATTGCATAGAACTGCGCGTGCACGTGCGCGCGCGCACACACACACACACACACACAGTGCATGCAACACTAGGGAAATCTGTGAATTATACCAACATCAATTTCCTGGGGTATCGTATTATATATTTTGCCCGACGTTTCCTTTGGTTAGGACTGAGGATTTCATTTTGCCACTTCCTGTGAATCTATAATCCTTTGAAAATAAAAAGCTGAAAAATAGTAAGGTACAGGGTACAGTGTGGCATGCTTTGTTTTCTTTTCCCGGAACTGCTTTTTCTACATGCGATATACTACTCGATTATTCCCAAGTGATAATTAAACTAGAATCATAGGAAGAGTGAGAATAGTGGAGTTAAAAGAAAGACAGGAAGGAACGAAGAAGAAACAGAAACATCGCTTCCAATGATCTCTTTTGTTCTTCATTCTTAGCAGCCAGACCTCAGGTGACAAAGCCCCGGGATCCTTGCGGCTTTACTCTGTGAATGAAAGCGACAGCCTTCGAGCATAAAATACACTGATCGCACTGCCCACTGCCAATCCGTTGGAAGGAATTGTGCTGCTTCTGAATGAAAGCTCATGTCTTCTACCTAAGCTCATCAGACGCCCGTGTCACTTGCATTCCCGTACGTTTGCAGAGAAAATTAAACATGGTGCTTTGGCTTACAGGACCAGAAGAAAGTCCAAGTCTTCACATTCTACATGAGTCCAAGAGACCGCATGTGATATCATTCACTGGCTCTCTGGAAGCGTGCTCATTAGTTAGCCTTTTCCCCTGGCAGATATGCTCCTGCCCTTGTCACCGGTTCATGGGGGAGCCACCGCCATAACAGCCCACTGCCACGGCCGCCTCCCCAGCATCCCGACTCCTGAAAACCAGTCTACCTGATTACATCTGTCTGTTTCTTTCCATACTTATTGAGGTGGGAAAAAGATTACATTAAAAATATCACTTCCTTTCCAACATTTAACATCTGATATTTGAAACTGAAAAGCTGGAGGCGCTGCCCCATTTTCTCTCCACCTTCGCATCCTGCGGTGGCTGTATTCATCCCGAAGTTCTCCGTTTAGTGAAAGCATGAGGATTTGAATGCGAGCTTTCACTCGATAACTATACTGCCAGCCAAATGTATACAATCATTTAAAAATCCATGAATTGAAATATCTACTAATATTCTTAAGATATTTAAAGCACATCCTTCCCAAAATCACTTTCGAGATACAATATATCGACCCATCCATTTTCCATTGTAAATGTCTTTGAAACCCACTCCCCTTAGTCGACGTGGACCAAAATTCTCTCCTTGACCAAATTACCATTAAGCTCTTCTGAGCTCTCTTTTTGACGAAGCCCAATCTTGGGCTCCCATGTCCTTCTTTGTAGAGCCCAGTTTTAGCAAGAAAATCCTGTGAAGTCAGTGCAACCAGAATCCCCCATGCTCCATATCTGATCACCCTCAATATCTGATCCCGTCCGTCATCCTCTGTCACCCCGCAGGCGACGTCTGATCACCCTGGCTTGTCTTCAGCAAGAATCTCGTGAGGTTGAACCGTCAGAATCCACCCTTACTCCTGATACCTCCTCTTAGTAATTTCCCATCCACTGACTCCCACCCTGCTCCTTGGGTATAAATTCCCACTTTTTCTTGCTGTATTTGGAGTTGAGCCCCATCTCTCTTCCCCACTACAAAATCCCACTGTAGTAGCCCCTCTTGGATAAAGCCTGCCTTACCATTCTCAAGCAAGAATCACCGAATAATTTTTTAACACCATCTGCCTGAGAGGAACATGGACAAAGTCACGTGCCCTCCCTGTCCTCAATCTCCTCACGTATGCTGAGACAACGCTATCAGGGTGGGCGCCACAGTACTGGGTGCTGTTGGCCAAAATGAACACCGCCCCCACTCAGAGGGCCTCATGCTTGGTTTCACGCTTCGCTGTTGCCGTCTTGAAACTCTTAAAAATTCCATCTTTGAACTGTGTTTTACCAGCGAAATGCAACGGGACAACAAAACATGCACGAGTGGAGAAGAACACACGACATGCACATCCTCTGCTCCTTGCTGCCTCGTTCACGTGCAGGTTCCCCAGGCCCTGCTGGCCCCGCAATGCCTTGTGGGAGTTGAGAGCGACTCAAGGCGGGTACGAGGTAGGCGTGTTATGTTTATGACTTCCCTTCCATCCAGAATTTGCTCTAAATGAAGAAGGCAATGCTGCTCTGAAAAACATGAATGATACCCTATCGCATCCTCTCTTAGCCACGTACGCCCCTGTCCCTATGGTGGCCAGCCACTCACGCTGAAAATGATGTCTAGAAGGAAGGGGAAAGACCTGGCCACCCACAGCTCTATTTTCTGTCGGTCCTTCCTTATCCTTAGTAGAGGATGTTGGTAGAATATGTGCATATTGAGAGGTGAAATAAAAAAGTTGAGAATTGTGCAGCGTTTTCACTGTTCTGGTAATAATGAAATACAGATGCACACGCGGGCTATGGCATAGGAGTTGCATTTCAGTGATTCTGTGTACGAGTAAATGCTACTATATTTGCATTCAGATCTGGCATTGCAGAATATAAAGGTAAATGTTAAAATTCATATTAACAATTTAAAATTTTAATTTTTACTTAGCATGACATTATACAAAGAATAAAAAACGTTATGACAAGTCAAGAGAAAGACAGAGAGACCAAGAAAAAAAAAAAGAAAAAGCTTTACTATCTTTTTAGAGCTTTTAATGGCATTTCCACCCTGCTTTGTGAACGAGTTCCATATGTTCACTCGGCACTGGACATTGCAGGTGCTGTAGCTGGCTCTGAACACAGCCACCTCCGATGCCATTGTGGGGATCGAATACAGATCGTAACGCAGATGAAGGTCCCAGGTGCACAGTGTCAGCCTGGCCTTCCCACATCTCCCAACGTGCTTCACACAGCTAGCTGTCTCTTTTCTATTCTTCACGTCTGCATTCTTTTCCTGCTCTAATCAATCATCCCCCCACGTCGCTGAAATCAAAATCTTAAAGCGGAAATCTGATCATCAAAATCCCTAGTTCAAAAGTCTTCAGTGGTTTCCCATTGCCTGTGAGATCAAACCCAGGTTTCTTTGCAGGGCATGCCTGGTCTGTGAGGACCCGGTCTCAGCTGCCTGCCTTATACGTCTAGGCTGATTGAAACCCTACATCCTCCGAGACCCCCTAGCAGCTTTCTCATTTATCGAAACATGCTCTGATGATTTGCTTTTATCGTTTGTCTTTGCTGGACCACATAGCATCGTCTATGTAACCTTCACCTTTGTCTTCCACAGTATGAGTGAGCTCTATGTCTAGCACTGCTAAAACGTTTGTTTACGGACGTAGATCGGTATAGCTAGCACAAAGCAGGACTTCCAGTTCACATCTGAAGTGCACTCTTTATTTATTTTGCTGAAATGTGTCTTCCTTCGAATTGCACTGTGACAAAAAGGTACAATACACTTTTATTATACTTTTGTCATAAAGCATCACTGGAATATGTAAGTCATCTACTGAGTAAATGTTCTGATTTGTACAACCTCAATTGAAATAAAAACATTCCTTAATCAGCTGCTAAGCTGTCAGTTACCCTATATGTGAAGCGCTTCAAGAACACGTATTACTTAATGGTGCGTCACGACAAATCCTTTTATAAAAACAACAAAACCTTAATTTATATTTTTATACATCTAAGTTTACATATTACTGGTCCCCCTGCCCCCTTAAAGTCAGTATATAGTACCTTAATTCAAGAGAAAGTCATGGTGAGTAAATTATTCCTCCGTGGGGGAGGGGGCGAGGGTAGAATCACAAAGGAAAATCCATCCTTTTTAAGCAACACTACGTTTTATGCCACTATGCGGCGATTTCTTTCTTTCTTTTTTTTTTCCAATTGTTAAATTCTGCTCACCCTATAGACTTGAACAAACTAATTTTCCTCTCCTTAATTAAGCATGTTCGCTCAAGCTTCCTGTTAAATGAAACATTATTTTCACTTATAAATGTTCCACGATGTGTTCCTACTGGTTTCTAATTGAAGACAATTATACGAAGATAAATCAGAATTCATTGGTGGCAGTTGTCATTAGCACATCCCTGATCTGCCTCTGATGGCTACATGTTGGTTTAAGGCAATAGGGCAAAGTAGGACCCCGGAGGGAGGCTTGATGAAGAAGCTCAGGAAATTCACAGGCAGTAAGGGCATCCTTCATTTTTAATTTGTTTGTTTAATCCGGCTACAGAAGAACTGGCAAAATCTTCATCACCTAATGTGCTTAATGGTCTAAATGAAATGAGTTGGTGATGTTGGTTTACTTCCTATTGGACCTATGTCTGGGTCACGCAAGCCTCTGCTAAATTACTCTAATGAGCTCTTTTCACAAAAAAAGGTACCAAAGACACTAGACTTGGCATTTGTAAAAATTTACCCAAAGCAACAAATGAGTAAAATGATGAAAGTCTCCAAAAAGTGGGTTATCATACCCCTCAAAACAGGTCATTCTCAATCTATGAGAAAATGACACCCAAACTGGAGGAGAGATTTTCTTCTATTTTTTTTCCTATTCAAGTGTCATTTTGGTTTGGTTTGGTTTGATTTGTAGGTGGTAGGATCTGCATTTTCACTAATGGAAAAGAAAGTGACTAATTTTTGTTTTTTACTATTTTGAGTTAATATTTAAAAAAACAGACACACAAGGGAATAAAATGTTCAAATGGAATGAACTGATTCTTCCAGAATCAGGGAGGGCAATGTTGGCCTTGCTCTATTGTATAAATACTTAATCGTTTAAAAACAATAGTGTAGCTAACGACAATTTGAATTTTTCAGAAAAGAGGCTTAAAAAGTCGAAATGATAATAAAAATCATGCTTTCTGTTCTTTGTTTTCTTTGACCTTCAAAATAAAGAAAAAATACCCCAAAATCTAACCTTTCCCATTCAGAATTTTATATTGTTAAAGCACTATGCTGGGAAATGACTAGATTTTGCCCCATAGTGACTGGACAAACTAGACTCAATATGCAAACTTGGTAAACTGATAAAAATGTGTTTATTTTGCCATCATCTATTTAGACCTCTTTTCCCTTAACACATT
>NW_024351073.1:19815087-19827314 GCF_902729225.1 Pteropus medius | reverse complement strand
AGTTGGGGCAGCATTTTGTGTCAGGGAATAGAGAATAGAAATGCCTAGTATTTGCCTTAGGGTTAATGTAAGGAAAATACATTTTGCATAAAATAAATATAAGGGTCATACTTTACATCTCCCCTTTTTTCTCCTGCTCAGAGAGCCGATCGAGAACGCCAGCCCGCCATGCCGTAAACATGGGCTGTGGATTTCAAAGCAGCCGAGCAGTTTAATGTGTGTAGGTCTTGATAATTGTCATCACTAATTGAAAAAATAAAAATAAACATATACTACCTATTGAGAATAGGCCAGCAGAAATACCCTTATATAACATAATAGTATCAGGCAGCTATTCTTTGCTGAAGTTATGTCATTTAGTGGAAGGTTTTATGGAATTTCTTCTATTTCTTGAGCTCTCTTTTGGTGGAAGGTGCTGCCCACCCCAAGTCTGTGTTCTGCAAGTTGAGGTGGAAAGTGACAAACAGCTCTTGGAGGGGACTCAGCTAAGACCACCACAAGCCCACAGAGAGATCGGAAATCGGCTCGTAGCTTTTGGACTAATACCCCACAGCTTCGATGCGGCAGCTCATCCTGGCTACGCTGGCCGGTTAAACTAGACACACCTAAGTCAGGAATGCATGTGATGAGTTAAAGTTAAACACAAATTCTTGCCACCTCGTCTGTTGAGAAGTGCTTTCCCTCCCTGGCCTTGAATCTGGCGTGGCCATGACCTGCTTAGTTGAGATCATTACGGTGCCACACAAGTGATGCTTCACAGCTTTCTAACAAGAGATGTACTGTGGCAAATGCTTCCATGACAGAATGTTTCTCTTTGGAAGCCAGACTCTGTATAAGTTTGACGACTGGGCGACGCCTACGCTGCCAGGAAGCCCAAGCTAGCCACGTGGAGAGAGAGGGGTCCCGTGCAGGAACACCGAAGGGCCGCACACGAGTGAAACCTCCTTAGACCTGCTCCTATGTCCAGCCGGTAGAGTGGATGACAGCAACTCAAGTCACATGCCACAGACAAATAACCATATGGCCTCCACCTTGATCCTTGAGCCACAGGAAGCTGCACTAGTCAAATGGTGTAGTGAAAGCCACGAGGGTTTGGCCTAGTTTGTGAGGGGCAAGAGATAAACCAAACCAGTGTGCATAGCACGGGACACGCCTTGGCAGCTGACGATCGTAGAGGGACACGCCTTGGCAGCTGACGATCGTAGAGGAAACTGATCTATAGATTGACTTTTAAACGTATAAGAGATAATTTATTTCTGCATTTTATTTTGAAGAAAAAGATACTTGCAGAAATAGACAGTTAAACATTTAATTATCCGCTTCATATTATCCTGACTAAATGTATCTTCTATTTTATTTAATTCTTCCATGAATTATAGTGAATATACTAGATGTACTCCATACCATAAATTTCTGGGACTGAGATTAAAAAACAAAAAACAAAAAACACGTAAGGCCTGTTATTTTGAGAAAAAATACAATTTGAAATGGAAATGATGTATAAAGCCATAAATGAATAGTGAGTAACATAGAGAGTATTATGAGTTAGCGTAAACTGGGCACATGATGACATGAACTGATATAAAAGTGAAGTGAACTTGAAGTGAACTTCACCAGAAAAGACACCAAGGTAGGAATGTGACTGGAACCATATCTTGCTGGAAAAGATGGGGTAAAATTAGATAGTAGACTCAAGGGCAATTCCGTGTGAGTACTGATGTGGCCGACTTTTAATATGACCTCGAGACGAAGGAAAAATAAAAATCAATAACTTATTTAACTCGGTTGAACACTTCTCGACAACATCCTATAGGGCTAAGCTCTACAGAACGTAATTCAGCCTGAGACATATTCCTCCCAGCGCTGTTGCCTGTGGTGCTGGCAGGGAAGGAAGCGTGAGGGTGAGCAGCGGTGATTTCCACTGAGCAGCGATGCCTGGGGTCTATGAGAAGAGAGGGAGCATGAGAGGAGAAACCACATCAAACGATGAGCAAAAACCAAACCAAACCAACAAAAATCCCAAGCCACCAACCAATCAACCAACCGATCAACGAGAAAACACGAAGAAATGGAGAACTCCTACAGGGACACCTTGCTTTGGACTTATTACTACAAGTGTGTGTGTGTGTGTGTGTGTGTGTGTGTGTGTGTGTGTGTGTGTGTTGCAACAGCAAATATCTTAGACGTCTCTAAAAGAGGGTTGAAATTAGCTATGTAATGAAATTTTATAGGCAAAACTGCTTTAAAAGAAACAAAAAGTGTGTGTTTTCCCCATAAGTCTTTCCAGAGTTTTATTTTCAGGCTGCCACGCTAGCAGTAAAGACCTATGTTAAAATGATCCACAATAAAATAAAAATGCTCAATAGCGTTCGTCATCAAGGATATGCGAATTAACACCCAAGTGAGATACTGCTTCATACCCACTTGAATGCCGATTTTTAAAATACCTACACTACCAAATGTTGGCGAGGCTGCAAAGCTACTGACTGAAACGCAGGCACCTTGCTGTCTGAGCGTACAACTGCACAATCGCTGTGGGGAAGGGTCGGATGGGTTCTTATAAAACCTAACATACACCTGCTCAGTGATCGGCGATTCCGATCCTAGATATTTAACCCCAAATTACAAAACATGCATATACAAAAACGCTGGTGCGAGAGTGTCCTTGGCTGCCTTATTTTTAATAGCCCCAAACTGGAACGAGCCCAGGTATTCAACGATCAGAGAATAAATACATAATCTGTGGTATATTTATTTATACAAGGAAAGTTGCTAGGCAATGAAGTGATACACACAATAGCGTGGACGAATCCAAAAGCTTCAGGCTCCGTGGAGAAAGACACCTTGCTAAATAACACAGATTTTTGGGCCCACCTACTATGGACATTCTCTAACAGGCAAAACTAATCTATGGTGGGGAGGGAAAAATACAGCAGTAGTTGCCTCTGGGAGAGAAGGGAGGGGATTTGCTTGGGAGGGGCGTGAATTAACTTCTTGGGGTGACGGCAACGTTCCATACTGCCAGAGGTTTGGGTTACACATTTGTGTTTATTTGTTAAAACTTAATGAACGGTACACTTAAGATTTGTGCATTTCCTTGCATGTAAAGTTGTACTTCAGAGAAAAAATAGGAACTGAAAATATATAGTAAACGGAGTTATTGATGTGTGTGCTAAAGCATTTGGGAGGGGGAGTGTAATGACACCTGTGATTTTTTTTTTTGAAATGCATCAACAAAAAACATTTCTTATTTAACCAATGGTATATTTTATATAACAAATAGCATCTGAATAGAGAGACGGATAGATGAAGACAAATGTGATGAATTGACTATATCAAACTCATCGTAGTAGGATGGAGGTGGTGGGCATTTGGATATTTACTATAAAATTCTTCCAACTTTTCTGTATGCATAATTTTTTAAAAAATTAAATGTTGGAAAAGAATTATCTATAGCACTAGCAATTGAGGGAAGAATGAATCCCACATTCCTGACTATGTCAACCTTATTTTTCAAGTCTTCTGACTCAGTTGAGTTTAGAGACACAGTTCTTATGACCTGGAGACTTCTGACAGCACATTTTCTTATTTGGGGTCTGCTTTGGAGCCCTGGTCTTGCTCCGAAGTCACTGGGTGTTAAATGTTCGCATTTCCCAGTTCCTTGCAGGCTTATCAATGGTGACGTTAGTATTCAGGTATGATCATGAGTATAAAATCATAAGAAATTGTTCCTGCCCCTCAGGAGCTTCCACTGTTGCTGAATCTGTGGGATAGGACCAGTGGGTAACAGGCAGATGGCAGAAAAATGCACCCGTTATAAAGACCTTTCTCTAATTAGAGCTATCTGGGTTGAATTTTACACCTAGAGACAGAGGAAGGTCACCATCCCTGGAAGGGATCAATGATCTACAGTCAGGTATGTTTATTAGAATAATGACTCCATTAGAAGGACAATCCAGAATCTGATGCATAAGGTCACAAATTACAAATATGATTTATTACTGGAAGAGAGAATATCAGATTATACAGATTGTACTCAGTAACAGGGCTTTGTTAATCATCGGGCACAATATTTTAACATACTTTCACCTGTTCCTACTTTTTCTTTAACTAGAATTCAGCAGACTGCGATGGTCAGTGCCTCTCCAAAGATGTTCATTAAATTTTCTTTAGATTTTGATTAACTTATTTTAAAAAAAGAATAAAACATTTGTAAACTACCCCTCCTTTCATTTTAAATTAAGGGTTAAAACATAAGCTATTCTATTTAGAAAAGGGAAATTAACAAAATTTCGCCCATTATTTCTTGCTGACACTTTCAAAATTGCTTTTGACTGATGGCTTTTAAGCTCTTTTGGTTCCCTGATGTTGAGTCCCTTGTGGACTGAAAGATAAAAGTCATAGAAATGAAATCACTAAGGCACCTCAACCAACTAACACGACCGTATTTACGAGTTCATCAGTTATGCCCTAAAATGTTAAAATGCAGGCTAGCCTACTTCATGGAAGCCATGCACGTTTGAAGCCATACATTCTCCCAATATTTTGAAATAAACTCATCACTTTGTAAGCAATGGTCCGGAGTGTCAACTGGAAATACTGAATGAAGCACTGTGAATAATGCCACCTGTCCATATATGCAAGAGCAAGATTATTATGATGTACCTTAGCCCTTTTAAGACTGAGCCAATTAAACTGCTCCCTGATATTTAAAAAAAAAAAGTATTGGCCTCTGAGTTTCAGAAGCCCCGTGTGCTCATGATAGCAATTCTCAATCCCTTGTATAAGAAATCAAGTCGGATTTAAGATTCACACCTTTCCCCTGAGAGACTATTTTCCAAAGAGGGAACAGTACAAGTTCAGATCATGGAGCATCCCCTTAATGAGCCCGGTCTGTGCCCTCTGCTGTGCCCAGGGTTGAGCGGGGAAGACAGCACACAGCACTTCTGCCCTCCAGGTGGCACGAGGTTTGGCAGCCAGGGCAGGCTGGAGGGGAAGAACCAAGTCGAAGTTCTGATGGCATCTAAAGCAGAGGGCTGGGAAAGACCGCGTGAGGACAGGGACCAGCAGAAACGCCAGAGGAGAGACGGTGCGGGAGCCGGACAGCGCAGGTCGGGCGGTTTTCGATCAGCAAATAACAGAGGGAGTCTGACTGCGGCTGGACTAGGGGAACGAGCGCTCTGGTCTGAATGAGGACGCGTGTGAACTCCAGGGGTAAGTCTGGGACACAGACGATATCCTGGTTTGCTGGAGCAAAAGAGGCATCTTCAAGAAGGAAGAGAAGGGGTGCAGTAGGAGATGGTCCAGTCTGTGAAGGACCCCAAATGTCAATATTTGCTGTTTACTCTGGAAGAACTTGGGTGCCGCTGGAGGCTTCCGAGCCAACAGAATGTCCTTATGGAAGAAGGCGGTGGGTGCGAGTTCCCACAAGCATCATTACTTTGGGGGTAGTGGGACCTCTTCTGAGGAATCAGACTTGAAAATGAGCACCTCTGCGGCGACCTGCGTATTCGGCATAGGCTGTTATAAGGTATGTCAACTCAGCAGCCGCAGGGTGTGCGTGTACTGTGTACGACCCCATAAAAGAGGACCCCACAGTCCTCCTGTAACTGATGCCGAGAGGAGTTTTGGTTAAGAGGATCTCAAAGGCACACAAAATACCCACCTGCTTGTTGTTGGGCCGCATGTGCAGACTGTGGGAATAGGATCTTCATCCTCAAAGCGGTTTCAGTATGGCAAAGGCAATCTCATGGAGAATATGCAACTATAAAAGTATATTCAACTATGGCTTTTTTCATTTCATTCATACGTTCGTTCATTCATTCATTCATTCATTCAATCAACAAATATGTACGAGTGTCCACAATGTATCAGGTGCTCTTTTGGAGGCTGAGGACTCAATGGTGAACAGGCAAAGCTGTGCCACTGTGAATACTAAAGCCACATGGATGTACAGGGCGAGCTGTCTGGGGAAGGTTCCAGGAGGAGTTAGGGCGTTTCCAAGTTCTAATACATGAACTTCACATGGTGCCGAGGAAAACATATGGTCGCTAATAAAATATGTATCTACTTTCACAATCACACTTGATAAAGAGTTCTGGCCTATAAGATTTAAGGAATGTAAGAAGAAGCATATTACTAAAATGAATATGATAGTTAATCGTAGTAACCTATAGTTTATCAAGGGAGACAATTTGAATGGTCTCACATACAAGATAAACAATTGCTTCACAGTACCACCAATGTCCTTATTTTTCAGCCCTTTTGAGATCAGAGATTTAATCAGTATTCAGACAAAATTATTTAGTTCTTTCCAAAAGACATGCTTCAATTTTATCTTCATAAAGGATACACTTCATAGCCCTGCCTAAGAGATTTGCTTCTTTTATGGAAAATCTAATCTACATGTAATTCTGCTCTTTATCCTTTATTCCTTTCTCTGGAGAAAGTGAACCTAGCTGCTGAAAAGGAGTTACATCTAAAAGTTGCACATGTTTAATGACTTAATATAGCTTTTCATGACATATCTAGAGTTGATTCTGAGATGTAAATCACACCGTCACGACTGGTGTGTGCCCACAATTAGCAGCAGGCACATCTTTTTCCACATATGGCATTTACCTGGTTGACAGGACAGCTGGCTCAAGGATGGGGTCTCAACTCCTATGCTAGCCAAGCCTGGGGCCCGAAGCATGGGTTTCTCAGGTCTCTGCCACCGGCCCCACATTTTCACACTGTTGAACTAGAAGCCAAGCCATACAACTCCAGTTGCCATACTGTATGCTTGAATTGGCAATAAGTCATTCCCTAGGGGCAGGCCTAGACTGCACAGAGGATTATTTGGGAATGGTGGGGGTGGGATAGGGGCAGCAGACGGTCCTCACAGACTGTAAAAGTTGGAAGGAGCAGGTCTTCTGTCCCTGACTTAGCCAGAAGCTCTATGGCACCCAATTAGCCAAAAAGAGGAAGTCAACCACTCATTCCCTTTTCTTCTTTTAATTTCTTCTTATTAATAGGCTTCATGGAAGAAGACGTGATAACAAAAGTGATTAGTTCCCCATGAATAGTCTTTCTGTCCAAACTGCGACATTTTTTTGAGAGAGACAGACTAGAGAGGGGGTCTATCAATAGTTATACCCCCGCAACCGGCATAAATCACACTGTTCTGGGCAAACTAGGAATAGGATCTTCTCTCCATAATTAACTTGAAATTCAAAGAGTCCATTGTTAACATTCAAGTCAACATATTATTTAGATGATTTGCTCAATCTAACATATTTCCCTTCATCTCTACATAATCTCATTCATTTTAATCTATACTAATGTTTCTCAATGGAGGAAATTGGTTCGCTGTATCAAAATTCTCCGTGATCAATGCCTGATTTTATCTCAAACTTAAAATAAAATGAGGTAGGTTTTTATTCTCTTCCAGCTCAATTTCTACTTTACTAGTCAACTGGCAGCGTAAGGCTTTACCTGTGATATGCTGTGATCCTGGTGAGTAGGGCTTTAAAACTATTGATAAGACAGGCAATTTACCTTGAGGATATTAAAATTCCAATGAAAAGCTCTGAGCAAATAAAATGAATTTCCAAATTCTTATGTACTATTATTGGATGAGAACATGTTGGCTGCAGAGAATCCCCAAGTGAGAAATACTGGGACATAACCTAGCCCTATATTCAGAAACTGAGAAGGCTAAAGTGTATTTTGACCTTCACTGTACAGCAAATGTGCCTCTGCTCCAGGCCACCATGATGTCCGAGGGCCGATATGTGTATTTTTACATACACACAATAAAGTAAGTACACGTTGGGAAAACAGAATGCACAAAAAGATCCATTCTCTCCCCAAATTAAAATTGACTGTCAGATGGCATGGCCAAAGTTATTCTCGGAATTCTAATGTCTATAAACTTGTCAAACTGTATTTTAACATTCATATGCAAACTTAAATATAATGTCAACATAGTCATGTAGAGAGAGAATATATATTTGTTGATGTCTCATTGTCTTTCATGAAAAGATACAGACTGTATAGAAAATACCCACAGTTGCCAGAAAGTTTCAAATTCAGAAAAAAAAATGTGTGCGTGTGTGTTTAAATTTAAAGACCCCAAAACAAAATGTACTACAATTATAGTGACTATTTTTAAGGAAAATAGTTTTGCTGTGAGGCAAAGTTTAAAAAAAAAAAAAAGTATTACATCAGGGTCATGTCTGGTAATTAATTTAGTCTGTTACTAAAATGTGTCAGAATTAATAACAAACCAGTGATATTTTAGAATTTTTCTTAAAACAATGTGTAATCTTACAATGTCTAATTTCACTTACAGAGAGCAGAGTTGCCAAATGTAAAAGCTGCTCATCAAGCCATTTTATTATTGAGCTCATTATATTTATAATTTAAAAAAAAAGAAGAAAATTGTTCGAATCTCCAACAAGGAACGGGAGCCATCTCCAACGGCACTAGGCTCGCTGCTGGGCGATAGCTCAGATCCATTACGAAGTGTGGCGGGAAGTACATCAGTCAAACTGTCTTCTCCCTTAATCATCACTTAATGTGACTATTAACGAGATATTTTCTCCAATATGTGCTTCCATTAGCATAATTCTGGGCCCTAATTACCTTCTGCTTTTTTCATCTTTAAATATCTGACATAAAAATTGCAGTAGCAAATAGACCTGTATGGCTTTCTAATCTATTTTTTTTCCCCAAACTTGTCCAGGGTGACATTCTTTCATGTGGCTTTTAATCCATTTTCTCTTGATTACTCTTTAAAAAAATTTTTTTTTAAATAAAAGTAATTCATATTTATGGTGAGAATTTGGAAATTCAGTACAGTTAAAAAATTAAAATTACTTTTAATCTCATAAATAAGAGATAATTATTGTAAACTTGCCATTGCATTTTCTTCAAGGATTATCCATTAATGTTTATTTTTAACTTTTATTTTATAAAATTAAAGTCACATTGCTTTTTCACTTGCCACTGTTTTGTAAGCTTACTCCCAGTCTTTTATTTCTTGAAAAAATAATTCATCATAGCTACACACCAGGCAACTATAGAAGTTCAACAATATTTTAAATTTACCTTATTTTTAATCATTCAGTTTACTCAAATTTCTTTTGGTTATACATTTATTTAAATAATACTATATATATATGTTTGTGTCAGTGAATACGTATACGTGTATACATTGCTGTAATAATTCTCTTTATAAAACATTTGTTACTGTCTACGGCCATGCCACCCTGAGCACACCCGATCCCGTCTGATCTTGGAAGCTAAGCAGCGTCGGGCCTGGTTAGTACTTGGATGGGAGACCACCTAAGAAGACCGGGTGCTGTAGGTGTAAATAAAATAAAATAAAATAAAAAATTAAAACATCTGTTGTTTTCTTTGAACATTTCTAGAGGTGGTATTGTGGAGATGAACAATGAAACTATTTTAGTAGTCTTGATTAATTTTATAAATTCCTTCCCCAAGATACTGTTTATAGTTAGTCTGGTAAAACTTCAAGTATAATATAAAGCTTCTATTAAAAAAAAAAATCTTAATTTAATATTAAGAATAGTTAGAGTCAAATGCAAATTGGAAATTCTCAATAAATCAACTTCCTAATTTCATAGGCTATATGAACACATAAGATCTATAAATTATGCACAGATTAAGTCCAAACTTTTAAAGATTAGAATGGTGAAAAAACACTGTGTCCTTTATAAAACACACAATAAATCTACTTTTTGTTATTTCTATTTTCCTCAACAGAACTATAAAAGCAATTCTCCCAAATATTAAAACTTTACACCTTTATATAAACCAAGGTCAATTTGTTTTCTTGTGATGAATTTCAACTTCATGTAGCAACAGAGAGTAACGAGGTTTTTGGGTCATCTTATCCTTCTTTGTAACGATGCTTATAGGTGAACACTTAACATAGTGCCATTAATTGTTCAATCGTTCATGGTTTTGTAATTACAGTATCCCAAATTTAAATCTAGATTTTATGAGTTTAAAAACCTCGTCAATCTCATCTTTTATTTAACAATAGCATAATTTTTATTTTAATGAGGAGATATCTACGCAATACTCCACTATAGCTTCCAAGAAATAACCATTAAAAAGGTATTATATATCTACAGGTCCATTTTATATGGGCTACTAGTACTTCTGTTTAATAGAATGTGGAAACAGAACATTTGTATGTTATTAAATAGTTTTGTGTATTGATATTTATTTAACTATTTTTTGTATAAAAATGTATGCAGATACAGACATAGATATATACTGGATAGATCAACAAATTAGTACTACACAAAGAGTTGTCTAATTGGCTTGTTGTAGATTTGGCTTAGTGTCTTAGATTATACATAGAAAATACAGCTAACACTGGAACTGAACAAGTAGGCCTAGAAAATCAACTGTGTTAATGCTGATTGGAGGTATTTGACACAACGACTAAAAATAGTATTCATTCATCCTTGGTTAAAGAAAGAAGAGTAGTTTGATGAAACTTCTCGATTTCTTTATTGTGAGTACTGAATAATTTTAGAAAATGTGTTTTGATTTGCTGAAGGCTTTCTCAGGGCTCAAGGAGTAAACACGGGGTAAATTCAGTTGCATTGTGTTCTAGCTTTGAACCTAAATCATTTCTAAAGCTTAAAGAGAGAAAGAGGCTTGAATCAACATGATAGTGAGGGGGGATAGATTCCATCTTATGAGATCATGGTCGTGATATACACCATGAAGTAGAAATTCAGAGCGTATTGGTTTATATCTGCACTTCACCCCAAGTGCACCAAAAGAAAAGCCATTGATCAGACCCAATGGAAACACCCTGGTACTGTGGTATTGGTACTCAATGCAGGAAGCTTTTGTTTTATAGCAATAAATTCAGACTTTAACTCTTCAGTTTCCGAAGGTGCACCCCCCCACCCCCCACACGTGTCTTTATACGAGCATGCGTAGACAGCTATAGACTAAATTCTCTTCGAAATTTTTGTTTATTTCCTCTGCATTTTGCTGTTCTATTTTCTTACTTGACTTTACATTCCCTTAAATTATATTCCATTACTCTTAAAAAAAAAAAACAAAAAACAAACCAAACGTACTATTTACCAGCACTCTAGACAATGAGAAAACTGTACTATAGAGGAAACATTTTTCATTTGGAAATCACACAAAATCAGCTTCCAATTCAATCTGTTATTTTTCAACAGTGTAAACTTGAGTAAGATTTTTTTAAACACTCTGTGAGTTTCAGGTTTCTTTTCCAAGATAGTATTATAATATCTACCTTATCGGATGGACATAAAGAAATATGCATTGGATAAACATTAGTTTCCTTCCACTTTATTTATTCCACACTGACACCAACTGTTTATTGGCTGCTTAACAATGGCACATATGGATAAATAAATAAAGTGATTAATTACTCTGCATCCATAGTACGGAATATTGGCTTTGTTTGACTGAGTTCACAAGCAATAACTAGAAAAAGCTAACGGCTTATAAGAGAAACCTATGCTTTGTCTCACTAGCATTTCATCGTCCCTGTAATTGAAAGCAAATTAATTGATCAACTGTTTCAAATGAATAGTAGAACACAGGAAACTAGAGTATCCCAGCCGAACACCACATGTCACTGGCCATTGCGATGTCAACAAGATTGGGATCAGCCCTTCATCGGGAAGCCAGCCTCTCCCATCTAACATGGACAAATAGCAGGTGGCCTTATATAGGCTTGAGCCATCTGAGGACCACAGGGTGGAAGCAGGAGTTGTGTGCCGCGTCCTCTTTCTACCCTACTGCGTGACAAGGTCCGGAGATGGGGACAGAGGCTTCAAGGAATGCATCGTCAAGAACGAGGACGTGGCATGTGTTTAGGGATAATTGGTTTCTTAGAAATGATTCTATTAAGAGGGGGAATTTGGGTAGCACAAATTCTAGTAAGTGTAAACACTATACAAATGGATTTCCTCAAAATTGGCTCTGAGGAAAACATAGTAAATTCCCCGCGTATGGAATCAGCTCTAGTCACCCTGACGTGTCCAGAATGCATAAACCCTTTATTTGAACAATTATTAAGGGAAATTCCTTTTGACGCGCCTCTTAAAGATATTATGAATAAATTATAACAAGCTGAATTACTAGAACCAGTTTATACTCCTGTTCCCATGCAGTTAGTAGAAAAATTAATAAGGATAAGAAATTTACTCATAAGC
>NW_024351073.1:19733578-19815076 GCF_902729225.1 Pteropus medius | reverse complement strand
TCCTTTGCCTTAATCAGAAGCTTATAATAAAGATAGTATACATGTAGTGAATAAAGATAGAATTCATGTGCCTTATAGTAGTTTAAGTTTCATAGAAAGGCTGGTTAGGTCAGGATCTCCTTGGTGCTTAAAAACAAAGGAACAGAAACTTAGCTTATGAAAGCAGCTTTGTAAAACTGGTTTTTATAAATATTTTCCTCATTACTGCACCAAGGAAACTTTTGAACAGCTATGAGAAAGGTTCAGCTTGAACTTTAGATATAGCATAAATCAAATAGCATTTAAAAGATTTCTTCAGGCAGAAAGAAGAACAATGTCTGCCCACAAGCCAATACTTGCTGTTATGAATACATCTATCTATCACCTTTACTTAAATCAAACTGTATCTTACGTAATAGATATAATAATTAAAAGTTTAGATTGTTCCATCAAGTAGTTCTGTTCTAATGATTGAGAGAAAAATGTACTAGTTAATCATGAACATTAATAATAATATACTCTATAAGATTTTCTGCTCCGCCTAACCACAGAAATTTAACTCCCTGCTACCTTAACAACAAAGTATAATCAAATGCCAAATAAAAAGTATAAAAGTTGTACTCAAATCACAATAAAACGGAACAGTGTCACACCGCCTCTGAGCTGTGTAGTCGACTGTCTCCCGCGCCGACGCCTTGCCCACCTTCGGGGCCCCCTGGATCCTGTCGTGGCTGGACCGCGGCAGTTGTGCATTCATAGGATAAAGACAACCAACAACTAACATAAAGCACAGTGAAGCAGACTCTGAAAGCATCTGGTTCCTAATGACTCTGCTGAGTGACAACCAGCCTGATCATCAATTCAAGAGAAACGAGATACTGAATTAATTTGCTGTGATGGTTTCTCCATTACGTGATCTGAAAGCTTCCTAATTGAAGTGCTATTATTTTTTTTTTAGATGCCCCTTAGTTCTACATAAGATTATATTATTTATTACTAGTTATGTTATCTGTGTCCTTCACAAGAATATAGCCTCCTTGAGAGTGAAGACAGTTTCTACCTTGTTCACTGTTATATCCCCAATATCTGTCACCACGTCTGGCCCACACTCAATAAATGTTGACTGAAAACAAGGTAGTTTTCATCGGATCCGAGTGTAATGTCATTCCGAAGAATTCACCATCTCGACAGTTGTCAAATAGTATGATCTACTACCGTTTTATTTCGAGAGATTTGGAAAGAGGCTTTCCTTCCTTTTACAGAATTAGCATAAGCTGAGGGATATAAAAGCCCTTCGCAAACTTAGTGAAGTGCTGGTTTGTCTACACCGAACTATACGAGCATTTTCTCGTGTCCACATTCCTTGTTTGCTATAGATTCTGGCTGCAACAGCTCTCCCAGCCTAATATTATTTTCTTTTACATGGGTTGCTTCTTACATTTCTGTGACATGTACTGTACATTTCATTAGCCATGTGGCTTGTCCTATAAATTTCATTAGCAAGAGGCTTTCTGATCCATTCCCAACCTGGATCAGTCAGAGGTGCTGCTGGCAAATTCTATCATAAAATCCACAAAGGACATTATTTCACAGGATACTCTAAACATTTCTAGGACTAGAATGCTGGGCTGTAGGTCATGCTCTGCAATGGAGAAGTCATACCTCCAGTGATGGTGTCAATGGGTAAAACCTAAAGCTCTTAGAAATGACCAACACAGTTGGAGAGAGCTGTATTGTCCATCATCACATTCATTTGTCCGATATGTCAGTACAGGGCAGTGAAGCCAGCGGGCCCCCGGTTGGCTTCACTGACGTCCAGTGCACAGCGGGCTTCTTCGCAGGCCCTTGTACTATCGAAGCTTCAAGACAAAACATGAGTTTCTGGAAAAAGACTGATTTCGAACTTAAAAATATGTTCCATAGCAGCCATTTTATGGACGAGTTTTTTTTCTTTTTTCTTTTTCATGTTTTTGGACCAAAAAATAATAACAATAATGTGCTCAATCATTTATCAAAATTAAAGAGTGAATTTTGTTCATATTATCTCCTTTTTCAGATTATCAAACGCATATTTTCATTGTTAAAGTTTTAGGAACAATACATTTCTACTTAAGATAAAAAGCACGTTCCACAACCAAGAGATATAAATATATCATGTCGATACACAACTTAACCAGAGATACTGTTTTTCCTGTGTGTATTATAATTGGCATCTGTGGACCATCTCTTAATATTACTGTCAGGAGTTCTTCTATATTATCACATTAAAAATTAATGGCTGTATCATGCCCTAACCAATGGGTGCACTGTGAATTCTTAACTACTTGTCTTTTCTTGGAGTTAGCTTTGCATGTGTTTTTTTTATTAAATTATATCTCAACTTTGGTGCATAGTTTTTTTCTTTTTTTTTTAAATTTCCTTAGGATTGATTTCTGCAAATCGAATGAAATGGTCAGTGGCTGTGACCATTTTTAAGGGTGCCATACATATTGCCACTTTTATTTAAAAGTAAGAGCGAGGTGATTTTCTCTCTCTGCTTGCAGTTAAGAGGAGATCACGGCCCCTTAGGCAGCACTGAGTATTACAAGACATGTATTTCCCAATTTTGAGAGGAAAAGTGGTATATCTTCAGGTCTTAGTCTGTCCGGGTTGCTCAAACAGAGTATCATAGACTCGGTTGACTATAAAACTACAGAATTTGTTTCTCACGGTGCTCGAGGCTGGAAGGCAGAGGCCAGGGTGCCCCCATGCTCGGATTCCAGCGAGACGCCCCTTCCTGCTTGCAGAGGGCCTTTTTCTTGTATCCTCACACGGCAGAGAGAGGGCTGGAGCGCTCGTTTGGGGCCCTTTCAGAAGGGCAAGGACCCCATTCGTGAGGTCCCCACCCCCACGATCCCCCATCCGCCTCGCCATGCCTTCACACGGGAAGTTAGGATTTCCATCTATGAATCTGGGGTGGGGGTGGGGGACGCAAATGTTCAGTCTATAACACTTCTCTTAATTTGGGCTTCTTCCGTTTTTAACAAGTCTGTCTTCACCTTTATATTTCTTGTAAATACTCTTTCCTCGGTACTTATAAGCTCGTGTCCTTTGCACACTTTTTGGTTAGGATTTTTATATTTTCCTATTCTTATTTATAAGTACTCTTTCCTTATCAATCATACTAATGACCCGTTATCCTCATTTCAAATGTCTAGTTTCTCTCCCAATGCACTGCTCTCATTGCCATACGTTGTCATATGGGGTAGACACAAGAAGGCAATATAGTACAAGTAGCCTTTAATACGAAGGAGTACTTTATTGGTGCAAAATTTCTGTGGTTTATAGAAACTTCAGAAAAGGACAAAAAATATGGACTTTAGACGAGTTTCCCAGATAGTGCAGGTTAGCATTAAACATACAGTACCTATCCATTTCTGAATTAGAAGTGTAATAATCACGGCCTTAAAGTATATAAGCTCTTATCCTGGTCAATAAAGAAAAGAGGCTTTGCAGCTCATCTAATGCAAAAGCCATATTTACTATGAGAGTTGAAGGCTGGAGGCATGTTATTCCCCCAACATCGCCCTGCTTTAGTTGCAGAGTCATAGCTAGCATAAGGGGCTTTAGAATCATACCAAGTACAGGATAATTCTTCTCCCCAAACTACATGAGCCAAAGACACACACGTGCCCCGTATTCTTTGAAAATTTTCCATCATAATTATAGTAGGAATGATAATACGACAATAACATCTGACTAAAATACCAAATCCTAATGGTGCATTATTTATTATAAAAGGCATTTTCAACAATATTTTTTTTATAAACTTGACACTTTAAGATCTAATGTTTGCTTAAATCCTATAATATGCCTATTTAAATTTCGAAACAGAAAACCGATTAAGTCTTATTCAGACTGAACAATACATGTGAATAACACATTCTTTCATTTAAAAAAATAAGCATAAGGTCATATCCTTCTACTTAGCGTTATCCTTTAGTTATTTATACCAAAATAAATACAACTGGCAACCACAGCATTCCAGAGATTGATTTTCTCTGTTGTTTGCCTCAATAGTGATACTTTCCACGGTGATTACAAGGATAATCCCAGGCATCATTGTACATTTTAAAGGCTAACTATGCTTCAGGAAAAAAACTTGAAAAATTAATGGATTAGCCTATTTTAATGACGTTACACGTTTGCGTGGATAAGAACTATTACACCCCCCCGGGCTAAGGACCCAATGCTAGCATAAACAGGATGAAAAGCCAGGCATAAGAACATCAATAAAAAGAGCAAATGGAATTCAATATTTGCTTTTTGCATCCTAGTCTTTCAACTATACGGCTGATATAGTTTTACTGCAAGTCTCCGAATTAATGAAGAGAATATATTGGTAAACAGAAATGCATTTCATGCTCTACCAAGGGAAATGGAGGTGCTATAGAAAAATATACTCCAAAATAAAAATAAATGTTACGGTTTATCTAAAAAAAATCCCCAAACAAAAAAATTGGAATTGAACTTTTTTAAATGCCGGGAAGTCTCAAGTTTTTCAGAAATGCAAATATTTCAGGTCATATAAGTTAAACTACAGAATTTTACTATAGAATTCTAAAACATATTTATGTGGCTGGAACAGGGATATATAGGGAGAAGCTGGGAAATGATTATAAAGTTGCTGCCACTCACAGAAAATTCAATTTCTATAGCTCAGATCAACTAAAACTTAAAGAGCTTTACGTGGGGTGTCATTAATGACACCATTAGACAATAACATCTCATATATGTTATTCAAAAAAGAAAAAAGAGCTAGACGCTGACATGAGATTATTTAGGGTTCTAGTCATTCTATCTATTTATTCTCTACAGCTTGTCAAATCAACAAACATTTTGACCTGTATCCAGTCATTTATACAATACTGGCTGGTTTCAGGAAGAAATAAAGCTCAGACACAAAACCTAAACTTCTTTTGAAATAGGTTATATAAATGAAAATTTGAATAATGTTACAGTTTGAAAACATATAGAACATACGCATAGATTTGAAGTGCATATGTTCGAAGTCCGTCATAATATATGTGTATTATATTGCTCAACTTTAGGCTGAAGAAAGAAATTCCTGGAGAAAAATCTTACATCTTACTCATTAACGGCTACCCATGATGGGTCCCTGTGTGCTGCAGGTGCTTTACACAAACAATAGGGACTCTGCTGACTACCCCGAAAGGCAAGTGGCATCATCTCCATTTTACCACGAGGAAACTGAAATGACTCGCCAAAGGCCGCAGAGCCAGAAGGTGGCAAAGGAAGCTGAAATTTAAATCCAGGGCTCAGTGACTTCAAATGTGCTCTCTCTGCTACGTCTCCCTCCTAAACCACCACTTCTGACCCGTAACAGACACAACTATTCCACTAACATATATTCAACACCATCGTGAATTAATGGGCCAGAGTTGGTGACAGCCAGTGTCAGAGGCCAGTTCCTAACGCTAATAATCCTGTTATCCAGAGTGACATCAGCAGCCACAGCTCTATAAGCTGCCCCCAAAGTTTTGCCAAACATTGTAACTCCCTTTGGGAAAAGGATCCTCTAAGAATGTGAAACTACGTCATTCCTGGATTTATCGAGACCTAATCACCATTTCTTACCCACTGTCCTGCAATGCTCTAATCACTGGAAGATTTGTCATGGCTTATCGTAAATCATGGAGTTTGACCCAAAAGGACTAGACTCAGAATGTGAGGGTGCCTGAGAATTCTTTATGACAACTAGGAAGAGTTTTCCAGCAATGCAAGGCTCCATGCCGTTTCTAGCATACTGAAAGAACACGTATCCCCAGCTATGATCCACCCCTTCCCTCAAAAAAGAGAAAATCTCATTAAAAACAAATTCAGAACGCATTTGTGTAATTAGGCATTTTGTTTTATATTAGGTAAAGATATAAAATAATTCTTTTTTTTTTTTAATTCCACACACATTTGCATTTCCCCGTTTTAAGATCATTTGTTTCTGCTGGATTTATATTACCCTGCTTGAAAGTCATTTAATATATGATGAACTGTAACTTTTAAAAATAGGATTGTTTTATGGAGAATTCAGACTCATTCTCCTATGGGGTGCTGTTATAAATAAAAATGTACCTTATCAACATTAACATTTGATAGGCTTTACCATATTTAAAAGAATAAACTGCCCAGCAGCTAATTATTAACTTTGTTCTTCTCCAAATGGGTTTTCCTATATTTTCTAAAACATTTCTTAGATAACATTAGGATTCTACTAATAAAAATATAACAAATAAATAAACTGATTAACAATATTTATTTTGTTTTCCTATGTTCTAAATCAATTTCATTTATATTCAAATCAAATGTATTCTTTGTTTAGGGAAATCTGCTATCTCCATATTCCACACTTTTATGATATAATGTAATAGAATATCTATAAGAAAAAGTTGTGTGGTTTTTTTTTTTTTTGAAGAGTAATCTTCTGAATATTTTCTTACAAAAAGATAAATTTTCTCAATATTTGGAAACTGAAGGCTGGGAAATAATTTAACACCCCTTTCTTCATCATGACATTGAAGTTGGAAGTATTTAACTTGCGCAAGGTCTAACCTGGGCAGAATAGGTATAAACGTCTATTTTTTGTTGGTTTTTGGGGGGTAGCTTAGGAAGAACACTTCCTAAGTCCTTTAAGGCATCCAAACATTGGTAGTAAAAAAAAAAAAGCCAAGTGGAAGACTGAACAATAAAACCGAAGTGGATTTAAAAGCTGCTTTATTCAGAGGCAGCAGAGAAGGAAGAGAAAATTGGTATGGTTTTCCACGTCTCCAAGATGGAGCCTGGTGCAAAGAACGTGGTTGTTTCGCCAGGTACGGCGACAATAATACCGTTTTCCGGACCCCCTTCTAATTTTTTTCTAGTTCACTTTATCGCCAGGTATACACATTATAACCATGCTCCTCCCATTGTGAGCGGAAACAATTTATGCAGGCATGTATTTTTGAGTGAAGCGCAGTGCCTGCCACTGAAGTGGCCCACCCCTGCTCTCACGATGAGACTAATCTTGATTTGGATTTCCAAGTATCCACTGGGAATTTCAAATTAAATAGCAAGAGTATCTTGACCTTTAAAGTATCTTTATAGAGACAGTGTAGAAAGTTCTATGAAAATCATTCCCTCCTCCTTCCTCCTTTTCGCCTTTCAGTTTTTGATGTGTTGGTTGAAAAATCAATCATTTTGTCATTCAAGAAGTGATCATACATTTCTAACAGGAGAGAAAATAAGGGCATGAGAAAAGATGACTTTTTACTTTATATAATAGTAACTAATGCTTATCAAGGAAGGTTTGTTCTGCTCAGAATTAAAGTGATCATGTATAATGGGAATTTAGCATTTTGCTTTCCATCCAAACCAAGACTGCTTGCTCAGGCGCCTTTGAGAAACAACACAAGATTACTTATGCTATTAGAGTCTGTCAGCATAAATCTCCCCCACTGGCAATGGGAACTCTATCTATCTAATCTATCTAATCTAATCTAACTATCTATCTATCTATCTATCTATCTATCTATCTATCTATCTATCTATCTATCATCTACCTATTTATCTATCATCTATTTATCTATCATCTATCTACCTATCATCTATTATCTGGAAAAAATGAAATCTCTCATATGCTAGGAGAATAAATGCTACAAAATTAATATAGTTAAAGGCAAAGAAACTTTTGTATCCGCTATTCTGAATTAGCCTTTGCATGGTACAGGATCCACAGACAGCAAATTATATTTCAGCCTTTATCCACTTGGGCAAATGCACACTTATGACTATTACTCATTTAAAACCTAATTCAATCATCTGGGCGATAGATTTTAATGGCTTCTGCTACTTCTTGACGTGCCCCAGGGGAAGAAGGGTTGTGTTTGAATTTTCTCCATGCATCAAGGAGAACAGGGTTGGTTTTCTTCAAGTGTCCAAGTATGCTTGCTCTGTCTGCTTGCTGTGCAAACCAGGGTGTGGTGAGTGTGTAATCAGCACTTACTTTCAAAAACCCTCCAGCTTTACTTGATGGTCTATTTATAGCAACTGGAACTTATGCAGATTTACCATCTCACGCCAGAGTCTAGACACAGGTGCTGTGACCCAGCAGAGAGCCATGCCACATGTGGAGAAAAAAATTCTTCCTGTATATGTAGTTGCATACTTCCACATTTCAACCCCAACACTCGGGGGGTGGGGCGAAGGGGGGAGGGAAAGGCTCAAAAATGTCGTTAGTTAAAATTTTTATCACGAATTACTTTTTCCAAAAATATTATCCAGAGTAAAGGTCTGGAAAGTATTTTGTACAGATAATCTCAAAACTTAAAATTTTCCAGAAGTCAAATTGCTATATATATCAGCTCCACGAGGGAGAAACAGTATTAATTCGCCACATTATATTTGCATGACAATTGACATGTCATCACACTAATTCACATGACACCCTCGGTAGACAGGATTATCCACTTTTTTTAAGATCAAAAGTGGTTATGTCTTTTGTTCCAGGTCACAGAGCTAGTTAGTGGCGGTGCTGGGTCTCTCTACAGTTGCCATTCTTTCCACTTCATCTTTTTGAGAAATTGAACACTCATCGATTCTTCGTTGGTATGAAAAAGGGCATCTATCTGTGGCTTTGAAGGGTGGGCTCGATTAGTCCCAAATGCAGGCATTTGGGGCCACCTCTCTGCTCACGCACAGGCCACTCTTCGTAGCATCCCTGACAGCAGATTCCTGCCATCATCCTGGTCAACTCCAAGACCAGAAAACACGGCCCTTCGGCTCCCTGGCCATCTCCACTGCTGGAATGTCTGCTTCCATCTCACATCCGCTGCCTGCCGGAGCCCGTTTTCTCTCTCTGATTCTAACCCCACATATTCCTCATTCCCTTAGAAACTTAGCACTCACGCTAACCGTTGAGGGGCAAAGCGGCACAGTGTTGCTTACGTGGGCTCTGGAATCTGAGCCATGGACTTCAGCCCAGTTCAGGTCCATAGTTCCCTAGCTGAGCAAGCTTTCATGTCATGACAAAAGTATAGACTGGAAAGCAACACTAAGATCAAATGAGTCTGGCATTCAGTTAGTACTTAATAAATAGCATTGTATCAAGCCTGTCAACCTTTGACCCCTCATTCTCTCCAGTCTTCAGACCTACTGGGTAAGTTCTATGAAAGCTGTTCCACAGCCCAGTGGGGATGCCTGGACCGTGGGGTGTATACGTCCAAGGTGGGAGCAGGTGGATTCTGAGTGACATGAGAGAACTTGGAGCACTGTGACTTGGAAAATGTAAGCTGCGATGCGCTGTCCTACTATGCATTTCCACACAGGCATCGTGGCTGGGGGACTTCCAGGTGGATCTGTGAGTGTGAAGTTCCCTTAGTGAAAGCTCCGGTGTCTGAACAGGCACAGGTGAAAAGACTGGGCAGGGAGCCGGACAGAGAGCGCCAGTCCTGCCTCTCCAGGCTAGTGTCTCTCCGAGTGGGACCCGGGGAGCAGCATTCTGCAGGGCTTCGATGGCTGACCTCTACCGTGACCTTGTGCATTTGGGAAACCAGAAGTTCTTCTTGCCTCTGGGAGAAACAGGCACATTAACGTATTGAAGTTCCTTAGAATTCCTGCCGCGAACCAGTGGGTTCCGCTGTTTTCCTGTCCTTAGCTTTTATTTGTCTTATTTTTAATTTTATCTTCATCTAAATCTGGATCAGGTATGAGATTTTCACAGTGGACAGGATAAAGAATGTGATAAAAGACCATGTTAAAAATATCATCAGAGTGCCCAGTTCTAGCAACTTCAATTTTGCAGAGATCAGTGAATTTAGTGACTCGCATGCATAATGGGAAAACATGGCTTCCTTGATTCCTCAGTCTCGCTCTTCAGCCAGAGAACTCGAGGATGAAGCCCTTTCGCGGCTCCGTCTCGCTTGACTCATCCACAGGGTAGAGACGGTGGTGCTATCTCAAAGATTCGTTGTAAGAAAGGAAGAAGGTGGAAATGAAATGAGAATATATGGAAAACGCTTGGCAGAGGGCTCGACACAGATCAAAGTGGATGCTACAAATTTTGTTTTTATCATTGTGATTTAGAGTTGAAAGTTTAAACTCCAGTATGACAATGCCGCTGGTGATAAAAAGAACTCTGTCTTCGAAATATGATGACCAGAGTCCTAGATTTTCATTTAGATCTTAACTCTGTAAACAATGTGCCACTCTTAAATTTGCCACTTTATGTAGAAAAATAAGTAATGTCCTAAGTACGAAAACGGCCCCATAACGAGTTCTACTTGGCAACAGTCAATGGAAAGGTGTTGCTTTGTCTTATCAATGAGGACGTTTTGAAAGATAAATATATTCATCTTGTTTATCTTTGTAAAAGCCAAGAAGAGAAACAAAATAGTGATAAACTTTAAGTCATGTGCTTCCTCAGCGTACACCGTGAAACTCTCCTGCTCTCAGAATGCAAACTGCTTCCAGATAGTTCTTTTATTTCTCTACCAGACCAGAAAAAACACCTTTCCCCATAGCACATATACCAAAACTTGCAGGAAGATATTAAAAGATACTTTGTTCAAAACTTCAAAATGCATGACAATAAAACCTTTCGAATATAGCTTCTAACCTACATGGAAAGAATGATAAGTACACTTGCCAGGGGGCATTGAGTCAATATTGCATCTCTGTTTAATATTTTATGATTTTACACACTTTTAGGTCAACACCATGTTGCAAAGACGCACTAATGAATTCGGAATCTACACGCTTTTCCTCACCTCTCACAAACCTTGTGTTCTGTATATCGACAAAGGGTTCGAGGGTTAATACCTCAAGCAATTTGGGAAAATGATATTGTTATCTTGCAAAGTTGACGGTTAGAATTTTGATGACGCCGAACCTTTTTTCAAACAACAGTATTTACTATCATTTTGACAAGATCACCCGACTGGAAGGGATGCAACTCTTGGGCCTTTCTGGGAACAGGTTTAATGGTCTTGCTTCTAGTACATTCTGCCCCCAACAGTCCATTCTACAAATCTGGTCAGAAGGCATCTTTGACACAGGTGAGACCACGGCGTTCGTCCCCACAGCCTGTGGAAGGCTTCCCATCTCACTGAGAGCATGGCCCACCTCAGGAAACAATCATGGAAGGAACAGAGAATGGACGACCCGGGAAAGAGATTCGGTGCAAGAAATGCAAAGAATAAAGCTTCATCTTCTGTTTCCTCAACTGTCCAGCCAATTTCTGAATTTCATTTACATCAGATTAACTCAAATGCTGAGATGCTAGATTTCAATACTCCTTTAATATTCAGAAACGTGTGTATGTCTGAGAACCCAAAACAGGCACTTTCTACTGTTTGTTACTCTGCCATTCCCGTTAATTGGTTAATGTTCCACCCCCAATGATGGCCCCTCTGCCTTTCTCTCCCTGTTCTGGTTCCGGCCCTTACTCGGGCTGTGCCAGCCACACTGGTCCCCTTCAAGTTCCACAGGGCCTTTGCACTTGCTACTCCTGGTACTTTTCCGTCAGACAAGGCTCACACCCTCTGTCTTCTTCCCGTGGGTTGCTGCTCAAATTTCGCCTCATTTTGCCTCAGCTGACTCTTCTCTATGGAACAGCATCCCTTGTTCTCCACTGTTCTTTATGATTCTTCATTTTCTTTCTTCCCTCACTAGGTATAAACTTCACGAAGGCAGGGACTTTACTTGTTTTGGTTACTGATGAATCTCAGACCCCTAGAAGTTTGTGGAACAGAAGTGCCACTAAATAAATATGCATTGGGTGAATATACATAAATAAACGAGAAGGGCATTTTGAAATCTCATCGGCATGTGAACTTGGATGTACTTAGAGTACAGAAGGCACGGCGATCCCAATTTCAGTCTAAACCCAGCCCTGTTACAAGCACCTGAGACTGAATGTAAAAATAAACCCAAGGAGTGAAGAACGAGCCAGGTGAGTGTAGGTCCACTGAGACTCAGCGTCGGAGATTGCTCTTAAACCTCTCAGCTGTTAGAGCTAGGTGTGGCTCCAGGTAGGCGAGCTGCAAGAATTCTGTGATTGACTTCTCCTGGGGGTGGACCAGCCCGGAGAAAAGAGGTCAAGGTCACCGGACATTCGGTGACCCCTGCCCTCAATGTGGTTGACCCAACTCATCTTGAGCATGTTCCAGCTCTAATTCCCAAGTGTTAATTAAATCACTGAATTTAAAAGCTGGAATGGATTTTTGCATAGTTGAGCCAACACTCCTTGTAAATGAGGAATCAACTGAGTGACATTTAAAAAAATACGAATGTCTGCGCTCAAGGTTTGGGGAAATGATTTTCCAAGAAATAATTTTAGATTAGAGAGAAATAAGGACTGAGTCATTGCTCCCAGGAGATTCAGTGTAGCTTTCACATAAATTCTGGGTAAAGTGGAAAAGTTTACATAAGAATAATACGATATTAGTATTGCTGTTTCATTGTTATTTGATACTTAGTTTATATTCAGTCCTGTGGTGTAGGTGACAGAGGAAAACAAGGGTAGGAAGTGACTGACACTCTAGGCAGGTGACCAGGCTATGGTGGTGTCTTAGTCTTTTTTGGACTGCTATTTATTTATCACAGTTCTTGAGGCTAGAAATCTGAGACCAGGTTGCCAGCCTGGCTGAGTGAAACCTCTTCCGGGTCACAGACTTCCCATCGTATCCTCACATGGTGAAAGGGGCAAGAGAGCTCTCTGGGCCTCGCTTGTAAGGGCACCGATCCCATTCGTGAGGGCCCCACCCCATGACCTCGCCACCTCCCAGAGGCCCCGCCTCCTAACACCATCACCTCGGGGGTTGGAATTTCGACATATGAATTGTGGGAAGACACAAACGCTCAGACCATAGCGGGTGGTTTTAAGGCCTCCCTGGAGGGTCACTGAGATTTGTCCTCACCGATGACTAATCGCCCCTCTCCTCACCATACTCCACTGATATCTGCCTGCCTTCCTCGGGCCTGGCCTGCTTTCTCGGCATTGACTTTGGATTTGATCTAAGGAAAAGCATTGCTGTCTGACAGACATCTCTCCACTTGAGTCCTGGCCTTGGACCCTCCTGGTTTCCCTACTCGTCATTGCCTGTTGCCCATCGTGGCAATGGACGACGTTCGTCAGTTGTGGCCCCAGGCTCGTCTTAGGATATTATAGGTGCATTCACAGAAGAAATATTATATTTAATTTTTTCAGAATAATAAGTTACATATTGAAATAGGCTATGATGAGAAAATGGCAACACAAAAACTGAAGCGAAAAATTAAAATAAAAAGTAAAGTGAGAAATATAAATGGGAAATAAACTCCATTAATGGGATTTCAGAAAGCTACTAACTTTGTACTTAGTGCTTTTTAAAAATAATTACAGCAGTCAACAAAGAAATGAACTGCTACAATTCCAATCTATGTGTTTCTTAACATTGGTATACAACAAATAAATGACCACGGTGTAAAGAAATGAGCCAAAGGACAACAACATTAACTGTCCAGAAACCCCCTCTGTCCCATGTGGACTTCGCAGGGCTGTCCTCCTCCTCTGCACTGGCAGAGTCCTCAGTCTTGATACCCAGTGTGGACTGTACATCAATCTTAGTCCTACATTTAAACCTCATTAAAAATCTGTTTGCCATTCCTCTAGAAGATTAATCGCACAAGTCCAACATAATAGCTTTGCCAATTTGAAAGCTCCCCTGCTTTAACGTTTCATTTCAAGTGTGCTGTAATTATATTATACTGCTTCTGGCCAAGTCAGAAAATGCATTCAAATAATAATCTTATTTTTGGTATATGGTACACTATTGGACTATTCTTCTTGTTAATTATGCACGAAACTTGGAGAGGTACTTATAATAAGAAAATCTGTCTATCCATCCATCTATCTATTCATCATCCCTTAAATTGCAAAGTTATGTAAATATCCATAAACCCATAAAGGGGACTCTTAATTTATTCTTTGGCTGTTTTGCCTTTTTGTACAACTACTTTTTAGTAATCAACTGACACCAGAAATCTCAGTCACTTGCTTGCTCGGGCTTATACATAGGTGCATAACGGAGACGTGGTTCCCGGTTGTGCGTTCTGAGGAATCACTTGTGGTTATTCGGTCCTCGTAAGTTAGAGAGAGAAGCACTCCCGGCATCCTTCGCCACTCCCCCAGCTTCTGGCTTCCACTCTGCCAGGATTAAGTCACACAAACCCCTTGTCACAGCTAGACTAGATAGATACTCGAGAAAGCATATGTGGATTTTTAAGGATTCTTTTTTTTGTCACACTAACAACAAACACTGACTCGACTCTTTGTATTTCTTTTTTTGATGAATTAGAAATCACTGGGCCAATGAGGCAGGTGTTTATGAACTACAGGTACAGCTAAGCTTTGGCAGCCAAGAAAGCATTCCTTATAAATTTGACTTTATTTGTCAATGAGAGAGACAGATTTCCAGTCTTCTTTTCCATTCTCAACTGATTAGTGAGGCGAGCTCTACAGAGATTGCCAAAATTAATGTCTAGAAGCAATTTTAATTATTTCAGTTAACTTTTGTTAACTAGCGGTGACCCAAAAACTAAAATTCACTTCTGAGATTAGATCTAAGTAAATGATTAAGAAACTAGGTTGCAAATAGGCTGGATTTTTCATTCATGCACTCATCAGATATTTATTGATTCTCTTCGACATGCCTATGCCTCTGTAGGTATTGGGAAATTCAACAGCTAATCAAACTATTTAAAAAAACAAAACCTTCTATTGTAGTTGCAAAAGAAAACAAATAAAAAAATAAGTAAATGCATAATATGTTAGAAGGTGAAAAAAATAGAACCAGGGATACAGAATGTCAAAGGTTCAGTCTTAAATAAAGTATTGGGAGGCCTTCACTGAGCAGCAGGTGATGAAATGTGAGCAGTGAGTCCCAGGCCGCAGGAAGAGCATCTTCAAGGTACCCAAGGGGAGAGAACACCCCAAGGGCAGTGTGCCTGTGGCCCAGGGAGGGCTAGAGCATCAGACCACAAGCTTAGTCAGTGCAGAAACTTTGACATTGACTCTGAGGATCCTGAAATGCCACAGGAATTATTTGGAAAAGGGAGTGAAAGAATCTGACCTACGCTTTTAAGGATTATGGTGAGTCTCGTGCTGAGAATAGACTGTGGGGAAAGGAAGCTGGGAGGCCAGTGATGGGGCAGAGGCAAATTCAATTGTGACAGGTCAGTGGGCCAGGCGAGCAAGGAGGTGGTGGGATGAGGTTGATCCTGGCTAGATTATGAACCTAAGGTGACGGGATTGGCTATTTGGTAGACTATGGGGTTAAAAAGAAACACAACTGAATCAGATACGCTATTAAGTAAAATTCTATGAATATTCAATCATGGGTTTGATGTAGTTGTTCATATTTACTGAGAAATACCTTCCGTAGTTACCTTGAGTACAGGTAGAGATCCCAAGATGCGCTCTCCCTGTATGCCTTCTTCCCCTCGACGCTAGGATATTTCGCTCTTCTTTAGAATTCATAATCATTAAACTGTTTGTCCTTCAGAGAACACATTTTTCTTAAATAATTATGTTGAAAATTACTAAAAAATTCTATCATTTCAGAGTTATGGCTCAGATTGTTATTCACTTTCATAATTTTCCCCATGAAGCTGTATTAAAATAATTTCTGAAGAAACCCAGGCTTTCGCTATACCTACTCCAAGTTTTTCTTGAAATAGTACAAAGTATCCAAAAGAAGACCGTTCTTTTTTGGCTTTCTCTTCCAATGTGTGCCACAAAGTGAGCACCCTTACTGGGTTGTCCTTGATTATGGAGGATGGACATATATGTTTCAGCAAAGGGTAAAAAATCGGAAACGTGACACATGCGGCAACCGTGCGCCTGGGCCCCCTTGCGTAACCTGCGTCCCTATTTTGAAATGCAAAGATGAAGCAGACGAACGGAAATGAGACAGCTCCTCCGTCCCCTTTATTTTTGCCCAGCCGACTCAAGTGAAGATCACTTTTGACCGCGCGGGTCCCGATCCACGATTATTTCAGCGGCGGCTCCTGAAAAACTCAATTCTATCACACAGCATCTGTTTCTCCTTCCAAAATAGTTCAGACCCTGAAAATATTAAAACCAATTAAGGCAATTAAATAAATTGAGCAGGCTGGTCTGGTTCAGCCTCTTCAAAAACCCTGGCGAGAAGACGGCCAAATCCATCTGGAGTTTGTTGTCATTTCTTGGAGTTTCATTCTAAAAACGCGGGTGCTTCCACCGCAGCGGGGGCTCGCTCACAGCAGAACGTACTGGAAGTCGGCGGTCAGCTTCGGCCCACAAGCAAGCGCAGATGGTCACTCTGGGACAGCCTTTCCTAATGGCAGACTAGGAGTACGACTAAAAATGGACTTCATGGAATTTTTCTCTTCTAAGTAAAAAAGATAAAACAATTTGTAACAAGAGACCATTCCCTCCTACAGCCTGAAAGTAGTTCATGTTAGGGGAGCTGCTGGCTACCATTAAGTTCCAGACCTTTCCTGGGTGTCCTGACGATCTTCTGTCAGTTTACTAATGAGATGCTCCAGATCTGTTGTCTTTGGAAACAATTTGAAGAGGTTATGACAGAAAGGACTAGCTAGAATATTCCAAATTCTAGAATCAAATCGACACTCGACTACGACGCATCGCATTTAGAGAAGAGTCTACAGACTTAAGCGTAAAAAAGCGCTAGGACAATAAGAAAATTTGATCTCCTTTCTCTTCCTGCTCCATTGTTAAATATTGTCAGTCACCCTCTTCCAATCTGATTCGAAGCTTAAAAAAAAAAAATCATACCGCTAAAAATGATAATCGATAAATGACTTGCTGAAGAGCACACCTATCTGCAGACTCCTGAGACACTGACGAGGTGACAGCACGTTAGGTGACTCTCTAAGGCCGTCGGCACAAGAGCGACGGATGCCTTCTGCTCCACCTGCCCTCCTACTGTTCCATCAGTTCCTTGCGACAAAACCATTTTTTCGGGGAATGATGACGTCCATGACACCAGGATTCCACACACGCGTCCTGCAGCAGAGATGTGTCCAGGTAGAATTAACAATGACGTAAAACTGCATCGTGCCATCTTTCCAGAGGACCCAGTATCCTGCATGTGGTCTAGAGGGGTGGGAGGGGGCGCTGGACACAGCAAAGGCACAGAGCCCAGGACAGGGCCCCGCTGCCCAGGCCCAAGGGTGATGTAGCGTCACATTTAGGCCACACTAAGGGCAAAAGAGGAAGGCGCCTCACGAAGCTGATACCCACACGTTGCCTGCAGGACGTCTGCCCTGACCCAGACACACAAAGTGTCCATGGAGCCAGAGTAGGCTGTGGGCTCCCTCAAAAGGGTGACGACGAGAGATTTGTCACCAGGCTCCCCAGACTTGCCTGTCTCTACCCTGGACAGGACAGGCTGGCGAGACCCTGCGATCTCTCTCTCCTTTGCTCCCCGTCTTCCTCTCCCTGTGTGGTTTCCCCTTGTCCTCACTTTATTTGAAATGGGCCGGCCCTAAGATGCCACTCTGTCCTTCTCCCTTGTCGGAGCCACATCCTAGTACATGTCCAAGGCTGAGGAGGTGCTGACATCTGTCAGGGTCTCTGGGCTGAGTGACTATAGTCCCAGTTCCTCTCCTCTTAGATGGGCTGATACCAGGCCCTACTGAGAATAATCAAGAGGATAAATAATCTGGAACATGTTTGGCCTTTGAAATATAATTTGGTTTGTTTTCTATGTGTGTATATGTATATATAAAAATAAATAAGTAGGATAAACAAACAAGTACATTTTTACTAGATTTTTAAAAAAGGTGTTTGGGCTCCTGGGGGTATTTCGTAGTTACAGACATTTTAATATTATTTAAAAGCAACAATTGGAGATTTATTTAGTCCCAGCGAATTCTGATCAATTACATTCCATTTTTTTAGACACACAGAAATACTTAAAGCATTTAATAAGTGTCTTTAAGAATCTCTAAGTACACACAAAGTACTTTTACGGACATAGAGATAAATAAGAAATATCTCCTGCCTTTAAATTGAGTTCATAAAATGAATAGGATGAAATAATGTGTTAGCTTTTAGTGATACTATGTTATTCTTCCTCTTTTAACTGAAGTATGTGTAAGTCTCTTCTCCTTCTCCTTCTTTTAATTCAAAGCAGAGAGTTAAAAATGTCCCAATGTAAAACGCCAAGCTAGAATCATTACTCGAATCTATACCAAGAAATGGCGAAGGCAGCAGGAAGAATGAGGTATAACTAACAATAAAAGAAGACTGGACTGCCGTGGCATTTCCAGGTGCCAGGGCCTGGGGTCAAGGTGGTCCTCGGCCCACGAAGAGAGAATCACAGCAACCTAACAGGTTACAGGATCCTTTGGAATCCGTCTCTAACTATCAGTCATGTCTTCTGGACAATGGAGCTGAAGGAGAAGGGGAAAAATGATTTTCTTTTCATGTGTCATCATAAAAATAGAAAACGATTATGATGAATAATAAATCCACTATGACACGTCTGGTGACAACAGAGGATTATGAGGTATGTCACCATCAAAACAAACTCACTCAGGATCAAAATGTGGGGAGAGGGTGAAGCCATCTCCATGGGTCCACGGTGTATAAACCACAAGTGACGACCCGTCAAAACAGCAAGTTTTCAGACCACCCTCTATTCACAAAACCCAAGAAGTTCGTCAGCAATCCTTGACCTAAAATGTCCTAAAATCTCCAAGGACTGTATGCACAATAACTGGGTTACTCAGACATTCCCATGAGGCTTTAATTTCAGTGACTATCCTTGTTCATTTCTAGAAGTACTTGGTCCTTTTTCAAATTTCATAGTCTCTTATTTTATTGTTTCTTTCAGCTTGCTCTAGTCACTGAAATTCCTGGGCTACTAATCATTCTGTTTGTGGAAACTGCTGACTCCTTCATGGTGACTCATGTGTCTTGCCACTTCAGTTTTTTAACTCTGAGCTCATTTCCAGTGGGCTTCTCTCTTCTTTCCAGTCTCTTCTTGCATAATCTGCTTTGCGGAAGGACCCGCCGGGGAAGTCTGACATTTGCCTGCGCTGGAGTCCTAAAGAGTTCTGGACTAGGCTTCAGTTTAATCTTTTCAGCTCAACTTTCTGCATGACATACATGTTGTAAATCCAGAGCCTACTTTCAAACGCATCTGGGTTTCTCAAGGGAAAACATTTTCCTCAGCTGAGGCCCCTGAGCGGACAAACTGCTCTGTTGATGCCAAATCAGTGGCCAAGAGTTTCTAGCACCTTCCACAGTTGGGGCTGCCCTTTCTGTCTCGGGAGTTGTGCAGAGACCCTCTTCCAGCTCCTTCCTCATCCAGCCTAAATCGCATCCTTCCATCTGGGTGGGTAACTAAGCCTATTCTGTTCGGGCTGCTGTAACCAAGTACCACTCGCTGGGTGGCTTATAAACAACAGACATTTATCTCTCACAGTTCTGGAGGCTGGACGCCCACAGTTAGGTGCCGGCATGGCCGTGTTCTGATGAGGGCCCTCTTCCTGGCTGGCAGATGGCCTCCTCCCATCAAGTCCTCACGTGGCAGAGGGGTGAGGGACCTATCTGTGGTCTCTTTTGCAAGGGCAATAATCATATCACGAGGGCACCATCCTCACGACTAATCACTTCCCAAAAGCCCCACGCCCAGATACTACCACACTCAGGATTCAATTTCTTAAACATAAGAATTAGGAGGCACAAACGTCCTGTCTACAGCAAGGGGCCTTTAGCATCTGGTCCTCTTGCTTCTTAGATTATATCTGAATCTTAAACCCTGAGTTTAAGTTATAGCCTTTGATTTCCCCATGTCTGGGACCCGGAGATTTCCGTATCTTTCTCTCCCCAAAAATAAGCTATGTATTAAATTTTGGGGAGGGGTATATTTGATCAATGATTTCCAAGAGTTTATTGTATGCAGAAGGGAGACCGGCCAGTATCAGCTCGGGCGACCATGCTGTTGGAAGTCAAACAAATCAATACTGGAGGAAGCACACTACACCCAGGGTCTTCTTCATTCAGTGCCAGCTGGGAAGGTATAAAGCTCCTGCGTTTATGGGAGCAACAGGGCACTGAAATCTGGACTCAAGATCAGAGGAGTCGGTCAAACAACTAACACTGCTTATTACAAACGGACATCACCACATCACGGCGGCTTACAAAAGACAGCCTCTAAGTATTGTCTGCTTAAGACCAGAAAACCCACAGCCACCCATCCAAGGCCGGTTCCTTGGAAAATTCTCCACTGTTAGAGGTTTCCACTCATGACCTTTGCATCAGATTTTTTTTTTTTCTTAGTGTTTAAAATACTTAGACCATTTTCCTTTCTTTTGTAAACTTTTCTCAACATCCCGTTTTCAACTTGAAAACCACCATGGTAGACTTTTCCGTCCTTTTACCACCTTGGCTCATTTAATCAGGGATTCAGTGCTATTAGTTCCAATGCTTTAGCCTCCGGCCTCCTGCCTCCCATTCATTCCCACTGCTACTGCCTTGGTTCAGGCACACAGCCTTGTCTCTGGGCACGCAGCTTTGTCTCCTCCAGCTTTTAAAGTCTCCTCCCTAATCTACTTTTACACAGGAGCTTTTGCAGGGCTCCTAGGATTCATATTTTACAACTCAATCTTTCAGAGGCTCCCAAAGACCATCAAAATATATTCCAAATTGCTTAGTACAGCACAGAATAATTCCATGTTAGCCTCCTCTGCTCTCGCCCCCACTTATTAATCTATATATCTTAGGGCACTTTTAGCTTTATGGAAAAATTGAGAAAATAGTATAGAGATCTCTGGTACATCCATTTTCCCCTTATTATTAACACTTTACATTAATGGCACATGTATCAGGATTATTAAATCAATATCGGTACATTATCAATCACTAAAGCCCATCTTTTATTCGAATTTCCTTAGTTTTTATCTATTGTCTTTTCTCTATCCCAGAAACCCAGCCACCAGGACTCCCCATGTGTCCTTAGGTGACTCTTGGTTATGACAGTTTCTCTGATTTTTCTCGTTTTTGATGACCTCAGCAGTTTCGATGAGTGCTGCTTAAATGTTTTGTGGAATATCTCATTATTTGGGTTTGTCTTATTTTTTTCTCACGTGATTATGGTTGGGGAAGAAGACCACAGAGGTAAAGTGACAATCTCATCACGACAAGGATATATACTCTCGGCATATCTTTGTTGTGACGTTGACCTTGATCATGTGGCTGAGGTGGCGTGTGTCAGGTTTCTCCCCTTTCGAGGACTCCTGCTACACCCACTCATACTGGTCACACAGCGGTTTGGGGCGCACACTCAAGAAGGCTTTCCGCAAGGTCTCTCTTTTGTTCAAATTATTTTATTTTATTTTCCCTTCTTTCTCTAGCTCCACACCCCGCACCATCCCTATCACACCAATTCCAACACACCTTCTCTAATATATTAAACATAGAACCATCCAATTTATCCTCTCTGTTTATTAAAGGTGGTATTTTAGCATGCATAATTTTAAAAACACATATATGTCATAATACCATTAAAAAAAAAAAACTTTTCAAACCACATTATGTTTGTGGAACCATCCAGTTCATAACTGTGGACTGCTGCCTAATAGCCCTTTGGGTACACCAACTACATTTTCTCTTACCCTTGACTCAAATGATGGACACGGGAATCCTTCCAGCTCTTATGTCCACGCCAAAAGCTGGAGTTAACACCTCAGATGCATCTCTTTATGGTCCTGTGGGTGATCTCTCCCGTGTATATATCCACAGGTGGAATGGTTGGTGCTGGAGCTACCTGCAAACTGACTCTAGATTGGCGCCACCTGTTTACATGGGATGTGAGTGCCCCTTTGCCCACATCCTAGCCAGGATTTAATGTTATTTGACTTTCAAATATTCTCCACATTGATGGATATAAAGCAGTACATCCTTATTGTTTTAATTTGCATTTTTGATCATTAGTGTGTTAGTCAGGGGTCCCACATCCCATGGCCAGTCAAGGTGAATTTCACATAAAATTAACCATCACAATTAGTGAGGTCTTAATTCATTGTTACAGGTCTTGTAACACGTGAATTGTCTAATCATATTTTTTGTCCACCTTTATTTTGTATTTTGGTATTTTGTCTTTCTAGTGGATATGCTAAACTTCTTTGTGTCTTCTGAATATGAATCAGTTTTTCATGTTGCAATTACCTTGTTCCATCTCTCACCTTTGCTTACAATGTCTTTACTTAACTTAGTAATCTTTTATTTTGACATAGTCAAATATATCAACTTCTCTACTTACGGTTTGGTCTTTGAGTATCTTGTTTAAGAAATATTTATCTTCTTTGTGGTCATCAAGATACTACTTTCAATCAAGAAATTATAGGATCTGATATTGTGATAAAGCTAACTGTTCTCCATGCAGTGAGCCGATTTTCAGCATCATGCACTAAACTCCTCTTCCTGTACCCCGTGATGTACGAGGCCAAGACCACCACATACACAGTTCCCTTAGAAACAGAGGTCCGATATCAGACTCTAGTCTTGTTTGCTGGGTTATCTGTCTAATCACTCATGAACATTCATTATACTCAATGCAGGTGCTATTAACAACCATCGGTCGTAGTTAAATGGGCTTACATTTTTTCTCTTATCGCTTTATCCATACTTTACGCGTCTTTTAAAATCTAGCTTCTCCGTGGATTCTCCCCAATTCCCCATTCTAATTTGTTTAATTCACTCCACGCTCTAGCATCCTATCTCCCCTGCAACACTGAACCCAGGGGAGTTAGCAAAGTGGAGAGAAAAGTGCAAGGACTTTGATCTCAGACATCTGGGTTAAATCTTTGCCGCTTACTACCTACGTGACCACCAGCAAGTTACAGAGCCCATCAGAGCCACGGTTCCTCTGCTTACAGAGCCCATCAGAGCCACGGTTCCTCTGCTTATGGGCCAAAATACGACAAAAGTATTAACTAACATTTATCGCACACCCTCGATGCAACCCTCAGAAGTAGCTGAGGTCATTCATTTTATAGACCAAAATTTGAAGTTTGTTCCAACGCGTACAGCTAACAAGTAAGTTGGAGAGTAGGGATATCTAGGGATAAAAGCTGCATTCCTACTCTCGTGCTATACACCCTCACTAGGGTGGTGTGGGGGAAACAAGGGGAAGACTGTGAGGTGTCTACTTCAGTACCAGCAATTATTATTTGCCCCGCTCCTGAACTATGTAATAGAGAACAGCATACCTCATAACCTCAGCTTATGCAGTGGCTTTGTGACAGCATAGATGGAACATTCTACCTGAGAAATAGAAAACTCATTGTCTTCATCTGAACAAAAGCATAAATACAACAATAGTTCCCTGGAACCGTAGGCTGACTTTTTTGCAAGGCCCTGTGCTGAGCAATTAAGATTCTTTAGATCATTTAATGCTCATGTCATTCGGATATGGTAGATATTTATATCGTCAAGCATCTGAGGTTCGTTTCAACCCGAAAACCTCCTCAAATTACATGAGTATGGGCTTCAACTCAGATTCCTCTGTCTCTAAATCCTTCTATTCTAACTACTATTTGGTACAAAGTCTATCATTTGAATGTTTTCTAACTTTTTAGTGTTTATTTTCTTTTTGTGCCACTTGCATATATATTTTCTAGTCTAGAAATGGAATTAACACATTTAATTGTTTTTCTACTACAATAATACATTTCTCCCATTTTTTTCTTTAACAAGGAGAAACAAGGATTATCCTCACAATGCATTTTTTTTCCCCTACTGTCTTTAAAACACAGCAATGTTATCAACGTCTGCAAATAACAAATTCCTGGACAAAAATGTTGCTTTAGATAAAGGTGTTTCACGCAGTAAGTGCTCGGTGAATCAGCAGCACATGCGACTAATTAGTGTGTCCCCCTCTATCTGACAGACACTTACTGACTGAGTGTTGTAAGCTCAGACGGAAACTGGTCTATTAAATATTGTGCCAAAATCTTTCTGAGAAAAATTGATATGGGAACTTCCTGTCATTGTAAAGACTTAATTTCCAAATAGGAGTCATCGGAGTGGAAAGAAAAAATATCACTGCCAAGAAGAGTAGAAATTTGATGGAATTTCACATTAGTTTCCAAAGTAAGGCCGCAAGGTACAGGAATTCGGTACCATTTAAATATCAAAATTGTTACGGTGAATAAATCCATGCCTGATTCCATTTTATGGGCTTGCAAGGCCGCTTGTCCTTCCTGTTACCGTATGTAAAACAATTCAGACTTTATTTTCAGGAGCAAACATTATAATATCTAAAGATATCCCCCAAACTGGCTTAATTTCTTGGTTTTGAAATTATGTGCCGAAGAAGCAAAAGATGTCACTGTGTGAGGCTCTCTTTGTCTGCATACTGACTCATCCTATTTTTTTTTTTTTCTTTTTAGGTAGATTCTCATTTAATCCTTATGATTCCTGAAATACATTAAGTGAATAGAATCCATACTAACATGTTAGTTCTTACAGTACAGCTGATGGGATAACCAGCAATATTTTTCTCTCATGCTTTGCCATTGTTTTGAATAATATGCTTGGCACCAGTGCCATGCGGGTCTAATTATTTTAGCTTTTATGACAGAAGGAAAATTTTAACTCTCATTACTCTTTTCCTAAAATTTTTAGCTTCACCCATTGATTTTTCCAGATAAACTTTAATTTTTCTTTTCTATATTATTCCTTCATTCCTAATGAATTGTTTTTTTTTTTTTTCAACTGAAATGTTATTCAATCTATAAGTGTATTTTGGAAGGACTTACATCTTTTCAATGTTCAGTATTTATATGAAGTCTCTCCACTGATTATACTTCTGTCATTCTTGTGTCTCTGCATTTAGATTCCAAGCATTTTTTACTGAAATAACTTCCGAGAATGTTAGTTTTGCTGCTACTAAATTTGAGATTATGCGCTGTTACATTTTCTAACAGGTTCTTACAGGTAGGTAGGGCTGCTATTGATTTTTATATTATAGTATATTTTCTAATTTGGAAAGCTGCACCGTATGAACGTGTTAGACTGACCAGCGATTAGGTGACATCAAGTTCAGACGAGAGAGTGAAATGGATAAAACAAAATGTTTCCTGGTCTCATCTAAGATGAGAAACCTTTACTGATTAAATTTTAGCAGTGTCGCCTACACTCAAAATTTAGTGGCAGGTCAAAATCTTCAGCAGAAAAATACAAAATGAATCGCCAGACTTCAAGAGCTAAAGGAATGGGATTCATTTTATAGCCAGATCCTCTGAGTACCAGACTTAAGGAGAACAAACGACAATTACATTCTCCAAGATTTTATGGCACCCAACATAGCCCGTGGTGGGGGAGGGGGAGGAGAGCCAAATGCAAAATCAATAAGAAGCAACCATGACTGTAGCATCTTCTACTCCAGCCCTGGCATTGACTGTCCATGTGGTTTATTGTAAGTAATAAGCTTTCTCTCTACCAAGTAATAAAGACATAAGGAACAGCCAGCATCCCAAGGGCATCCACTCACTCGAGAAGGGGATATTGAGCTCTGGATGGGGCAGCATTGCCAGTGACTTCCGGGACAGGAGGGAGCCCAAGCATGTTCCCTCCCACTGCTGCAGAGAATTCTGTGATGCACTCACCAGCAGCGAGGACCGGTTCCATCACCAAACCCAGCAAGATGTTCTCATTAAAGGAAACTCAAAAACTTGTCCCAGAGCACAGCAGAGAGGACACAGCAGGTATCTGCACACTCAGATACTGTGAGAAGACCAAGGGCCAATGAGGAATTGAGAGGACAGTCGGCAAGGCAGGGTCATGAACAGCAGGATGAGGTCTGAGGTCACGATATTTGATGAGAGTCTCTGTAGGACCCACTGCCAATCCAATGGGGATGCTGAGCATAACCCTCAGGGTACAATGGAGTCACGTCACTCCTAGTGAAATTGCGATGGCAAGTCTGAACATACACCTGAGTCCCTCTTATATTTTTAAGCTCTTGCATGAGCATAAGACCAATTTCTGGCTGGAATTAAAGGGACCTTTATCCTTGGCAAACAGCAAATAAGAGCCTTAAGAAACACATCTGCGCTATTTGGAGCAGAGGGCGCACAAATGAGAGATATCTGTATATGATCATTGGGTTTACATAGAGAAAAATTCCAAGTCTTGGTAACTGAAGATTTTTTCATGCTGGCCTTGTGAAATTAGGAAAAAAAAAAAAAGTCCAACATAGTTTGAATGGTTAAGACTTCCATTAATTATTTATTGAGATAATTATTATTTATTTAACAATTCGATGAATGATTAACCCCTACTCCATGCACTGCACAAGAATCACGTCCTCTTCTCTCCTCTCCTCTAAATAAGCAAAACTTATCAAGGATCTTTCAACCTATTCAAAGGGAATATAAAATCCCTTAAGTATTTTAAGACAAAAAATATATATAACAGTAAGAATTAGGAGAGCCCAGGAGGAAGAGAGAAAAATGATTGCCCTGCCCCGCTTCTGTCCTCTACTTCACCCCACCTGGTAGTGGGTAGAGCCTTTGGGAGGTACTATGTTACGAGGCTGGGGTGGAGGCCCATGAATGGATTAGCCCTTTATAAGTCTCTTAGAGAGTTTGCTTTCTCCTTCCGCTCTCTTCCACGTGTCTGCAATCTGCAACCCCGAAAAAAAGCCCTCACCAGCACCTCACCATGCTGGCACCCTGATCTTGGACTTATAGCTTCCAGAACCGTGAGACGTAAATTTATGTTGTTTATAAGCCACCAAGTCTAGGATATTTTTGTTGTATCAGCCCAAACAGACTAAGACAGAAATTGGTCGAGATGTGAGAATCAAAAAAAGCACCTTGGGGGAAGTATTTGACCTTGGCATTGAACACTGGGTAGTTTTCAAAAGACAGAGGTGGGGACTAGAGGTTTTCTTGGAGGACAAATCAGAGAGACGGCGCCAAGACAGAGTGGCTCTGGCATGTGTCTGCTCAAAAATCATGATTTGGCTTGAAGCACCATTGTGAACATTGGATGGGAAAATATTTTTTTTTTCTTATGAAGTATCTTTGAAGACCATGATAACTGCAATTTCTCGGTCTTGAAGTCATTATGTGCGTTCAAACTGAACCTCTTAGACTCAGTGCCACTTCAGCAATGGCCTGTGCCTATTCCCCAGCTCTCGCCCTCATTATTATAAAGTACCTTCACGGAGCCTTGAAGTGTCCTCGGCGCATGCATTGTGTGCACCTGTCCCTCATGGGGTCTGTATGTTAGACATGCTTCCGTGACATCTTATTGTCACCCATCTTTGCATTTGCCTTTACAGGGGAAATTTTCTTAATCTCCAAACCAACTTCTATGGAAGGCTTTTAAATGGAAGTTAAATTAAGCAAGTTTCAGGTATTAACACCATTTTCTCCTCACACAGCAAACAAATTCAGCTCCTGAGCTTTATTTAGCATGGAGAGTCTATGAGCCACACTGGATATCGGCAGAAAGTAAAAGAATGTAGAGTTGGTGGCAGGTTCTTTTTTTTTTTTTCATTTTTTGTCCAGTAAGACCAACAGAATAAATTGTCGAAGCTTGCTCAAGAAGTCATGTTGCCCAAAATTAAATTTATGACGCCAGATACTCAAGGAGCAGGAGACGATTAATTCTTACCACCGTCTAGCCACTCTAGAAACTAAAAGTGAATAGCTAATAGTACACAAATTTCCAGTATGTCATTTTGAATCTGTTTGGGTTCAACAAAATTTCTTATGTGCCGAATTTGGGTGTGCAAAACACTTGGTTAGACTCTTGCTCTCAAAGAATTTAGGGAAGACACACATATAAAGAGGAAACTCTAATCAAGACAAAGGATTGTCTAAACTTTGATGTGTTAAGATTTTAGTGAGGTAAACTGAGAACCTGAGAACCAGACATCTAAATAAGAACTATGATAGTACGATGCAGAGATCCAACTGATCTCTCTGCACAATGAAACCTTTATCTTTTTCAACTTCTATATTTAAATGCAGGGTTGCTTTGGGCATCTTATGTCCTATATTCACATAAAGAAAAGAAACACTTGACTTCACATTGTTCAGCTTGGAAGGACTCAAACCAGATGATTCGGGAAACTAATTAACTTGGGAAATCCACTTAAGGACTTGTAACTCTATCAATAGTCTTCAATTATTAATGACTTTTCAGAATTTTCGAATGTCTTTAAATTCCCACTTGACCGTTCTGTGCTCAGCTGTAATTGCCAATAAGAGTCATGATTTGGACGATTCACCAGGTGCCAGGCAATGTGCTACGTGAGCTCTACGCAAATTCACTCAAGCTTCTCAATAATAACGCAAGGTAGATACTATTATTTACATTTTTCGGGTGAGGCAGGGGAGGGCCCGGCTGGGTGAGGAAACTTCCCAGGTATCCCACAGCCAAATGGAAGCAAACCTGAACACAAAGCTCATTCCACACCACCCTCCCATATGAACAATTCCACACGCCCACGCAGCCAACCATCTTTCCCACAATAGCTTCCCACGAGTTTCTTTTTCTGTAAATAATAACATTCATCTCCTACCCAGTAATGGGGAGACACTCCCAGAAACTGTTATTTCTGGGTAGGGTAAGAAATATGTACTAAGCTCACATGATTACTGTTAGAATTAAATTAATATATAACACAAAGCACATTATAATGTAAAGTGCTCTATAAATGTTTTCACACTCTTTATACTTAACAATACTAGCATGCGATTGTGTACGATTGAAATGAGAGCCGTGTTATTAGTTATTTCTGAGTTTGCTTCTTCCTACCAACTAAATTATAACACTGCATAGGAATGGAATATGTCCTCGTTAACATTGACAGGTCTCAGTTGAAACTTCCCTCTTTTAAAATAAGGGTATCATTTGAACACAGAACATTGTGTGTGTGGAGGGTCTTATTTAAGAATATTTGACCAAGGACATAATTGGCCCTCAGTCATGGGTTTTATGCCTCGACTAGAATAAGCTGAACGTCAGGAAGAAGGAAACCTTGTGAAATGGCTATTTCGTGGATTCGGTCTCCCAGCTTTATGAGCAGATCCTTTATATCTCGTTGTTTTACTAGCAGGATGCGATTTATACTGCAATGACCATGATAATGAACTCTCATGAACCATTATTAACTCGCAACTCCACAGGTCCTATTTTGTTAAAAGGCAAGGTTATTATTATTATTATTAATTATTATTTATAAAAACTTGACTACACGAGGATAACCTTGGACAGAGTAGACACACACCTGTGAGGAAGGCAGATGTGACCCAAGGGAAAACGTCAATGAGCTGACTACACGATGTCTATCTTAACACCACCACAAAGCCACAGCCTGTACGTTTGTTTTTCCACTATGTTTACAATGGTCTATGGCAAATTTCTTCTCACTCGGTCATAGGTTTCACTTTCCTTAGAGGGACAAAGAAGAAAACCTTGGTGTGGATGGTGAACCACTGGTCATTAACTCTGGGACTCCTGAGCCACCTGTCTGACTTTTAGGGACTTAAGATCAAGCAAACATATATATGACTGATGTCAAATAGTGAGATGTTATCCTCAATTATCCAGTTCTGGGTGATAGAGTTTTATCTCAAATTCACTGTTTGGAAAAAAACAAAACAAAACAAAATATGACTTTGCTAAAAATTAATGTGTTTCTTGTTCACAAGTCCACTAGAATTATCTTTTTTACCTGCTGACATGAGACTTTCACACTAGACTTTCTCTCTTATGTATGGATAGAGGTATGTATGGCCATGTGTGTCACATTTTTTTCTGCTATTTCATAGAAGACTAATATTTATTTTAAATGTCTCCCACCTTATCAATTTTTATCCATTTAACCATGGGCCCACTGCCTCTGCTGTGCTTGGGGGACCTCTGAATCTGATATCTATTTTACCAAAGCAGTTTTTATAATACAGCTGATTGAATGTAAAATCCTGCATTTTCCCCATGGCTCTGAAATTGCCCACGTGTCTTGTACTTTCATAATCTGCTTTCGTTTCCTGCGTGAGACCTGTGAAATCTAGCGGTGTAGCTCTCAGAAGATGAGACTTGCTGGAGAGATGGCTTTTCAGCCTTTTAAGTACGGTGTCTTTGGAGCATTTTGTCAAAACACATCACACCAGCCGCATCTGTTCATTCTATTTGAACCAGAGAACACAGCCTTTCTTTTAAGATCTTAAATCTGGCATATTGCTGCTGCTTGATTACTTCCCACCGGTGGATGCCATTGTTCCCCTTGAGGACCCGAATTTACCATTGGCCTGCGCTAATTACTCATTTTATTCCACAGCCCTTTGAAATGTGCACTGGTCTTTGAGTACTCCAGCTCCCTGAAAGCAATGCTAGCAGTCACCACTGCAATTAACTGTGAACTTGGAGCTGCTCTACACAGCCGATCTGCTAAGCTTCCATCTGAACAGAAAGAAACGCATGTGCGATGAGATCTGAGCTTAGGAGATGCTGGATGGAGACTGTGTCTACCGCGTTTAAAATCTCGCCAATGTCATAACGAGCTTAACAATAATCTTGCTCAGCATTTGAGAAATCCTGGAGGATGTTCCATTATACTAACCACCAGAGAGGGAAACAAACACAGATTCTGAATTCACAAACACCCTTGGGCAGGGTATAATAATCACCTCTTCGTGATTTAAGGTCCCACCAGCTAAACACAGAGCACATTAAGTTTGCGTCTCTGTGCCATCATTTTACGGAGCTGATTACGGAACCTTCTTCCCCAGTGTGCTACGCCCACGATGTAAGTTAGGTGCCCAGACGAACAACACTGAAAACACCCTGCAGATTCTCAGTGATGTACTTAATGCCGGTTCCATAACCGCTCTTCATTTTGATGAAACTAGGCATGTTTCTGTTAACTAAACTCAAAATAAAATGTGCTTCTCTATGGTTCAAAAATATGTGCATATATGTGTGCGTTTATTTTTATATACAGTTAGATACATTGTGTTTTTTAAAACTTGGGCGATCAGGAGTTGCACAGAGCCCCATGCAGGTCAGTACAGCTCGTGGGTGGTCTGGGGGATGGGTGGGAGGGGAAGGTGATGATGTCAGGGGAGGTCCCCACATGGCTGGAAGCCGGAGGCCCTAGGAAGGCAGGTAAAGAACTAGGACCGTTTTCTTTTTCCAGCCAGTACTGCGGGAAATAAATGTAGTGAGCAGTCAAGCAGCAGTGCTGTGTGAGGCATGGTGGAGCCTGAGGCAGAAGGAGAAAGGCACCCCCGTGTCCCCTTGTGGAGGTACGCTCTCATATTTGGAACGAGTGGGAAAAGTTTATAGAAGTTCTACAATCAAAATGCATGACTCTGAGCCCTGTGCATGCCAATGTCTTTTGCACCCTCAGAAACCCACCCAGTGGCCAGTGTGGACAGCTGTAAAGACCACGGCAACCTGAGGCAGTGGTCCCCAACCTTTTTGGCACCAGGGACCGGTGCTCCTATGAGACTCTAACGCCTGACGATCTGAGGCGGAGCTGAGGTGGTGATGCTGGCACTGGGGAGCGGCTGCAAATACAGATGGACTTCGCTCGCTCACCTGCTGCTCACCTGTGTGGCCTGGTTCCTGCAGGCCAACGACTGGTACAGGTCCATAGCCAGGCGGGGAGGTTGGGGAGCCCTCACCTAAGGTACACCTGCTTGTCTTTTTTAAAAATCGGCATATCCTATTCATCATGGTTTGTTTATCTTAATTAGAATTTTTAAAAATATTGCCTCAAAATAGCACTCGTCTTGATTAACTGTGACATGTGGCTCCCCCTTAAATTTCACGCCTTTGGGGAGTTCCTTACCTGCGTAGCCTGATCCTGGCTCTGTCAGGCGGCATTAGGAAAACCATAGCAACAAAGCCAAAGAGAACAAAATGGGAATTACCTAGGTGCCTCGAACAGCAGAGGCTTCGGCCTCATTTAGTTTGAAGAGTCACATCGGTGTGGCCAAGGTGGGTTACAAAATGTATTACGGACGAGTTAAAAAAACCACTGGCTGAGGCGGACCCACATCAGACACAGGAATCGCTGGCATGAGCGGCCTGTGCGAGCCTCACAGCGTGGAGAGTCTTTAATGACGCTGAAGTCCCTTGCAGTCTTTTGACGGTAAGGGGTGAGGAACAGTGCAGAGCCTCGGGGAGCAGGGAACTGCCTGGCCCCCCCACATCGCTTCCCTGGTTCTGAGGAACTCGTCTTTGTACCAGTTCAAAAGGCACTGTAAAGCCTAACCCTCTCCCACCACTGAAACCCAGATTCGTACATGAACTTGGCATTCATTCATGAACGCCACGACGCTGACCCCGAGACGGCAGGAGCTGACATCGCGTGGTTTCCCAGGGCCCTTCCTCTGTGTACTGCTGTGCTTTGCCTCTTTCTGGCAGGTCCACAGCCTGGGGCTTGTCCCCCCAGTACGTCCTGTCCCCACGGACAGGAGTGTGGAGAGCAAGGCCACTTTATGGAGTGACCCCCTCTTCCCCACACATAACATTTGAATAAGTATTCTGAGCACTGACCTCAAGAATATTCAAGACTCAGTGAATAGAAAGCTTCCTGAATACATTCATTGATTCCTTCAGTAAACAAGGAATGGCTGTGTGCCTTTGAAGTGTCAGACACTGTTCCAGGTGCTGGGAAAGCATTGAGTAAGAGGATCTAACTCCCCGCCTTAAAGTGCAGACATTCTGGGGGTTGGGGAGGGGCGGGTTTGCCAGTAAGCAGACTTATAAGTAAAACAGATAGCGAGTCAGAGAAACAGAAGGCTGGAGGGAAAAATAAAGCAGGGATAGGGGTTAGAGAGACAGCCTGGGGAGAGGGAATGTCATTTTAGGTTGGTGACAAAAAAATGTCTGAGAAGATACCATTTGAGCAAAGCCCTGAAGGAGGTGAGGACATGAGTGGATAACCAGGAGGCTGAGGGGACAGTTCTAGTTACTGTGAGGTCCCTGCTGCTGGAGCCTAGCTAGAAGACCCATTCATTACTGGCAAAGGGACCAAAGCTCTGGAACAAAAGGGGTGAGAGGCTGGCTGGCAGGGGAGGGTGTTAGGGGGCGCGGTGAAAGTGGGGGGGCGAGGGGGAAGGGGGTCAAGGGAGGACGCTAAGGCCACTGCAGCTTTGAGCTTTTCTAGAGATGAGAAACCACAGAGGGGTGAGGATAGAGGGCGAAATACTTTGCCTTAGGCTTACGGGCTCCCTCTGGCTGCTACTGAGATGAGTTTGCAGGGAACGAAGTTGGAAATAGGTGGAGGACGGTGGTGGCTGGGACAAAGGTGGCAGCAGGTGCGCAGCAAGAACTGTCTGAATTCTGCATAAATTCTGAAGGCAGAGCCAGTGGGTCTAATGAATTGGATACTCAACATGATAAAAAGTGGGAATCCAAGACAACCCCTGCGTTGTCGTATCTGAGCAGCTGGAAGGATGGCCTTGCTGTTTTCTGACTTGGAGAGGACAGTGCAGAAAGCTCAGGTCTGGGACGGGTGACACAGAAAGTTAACTTTCAGGCCTGGAGACGGTGAGGTGCCTATTGGCCATCCAAGTGTCACAAGAGCTAGGAACTTGGAGTTCAAAGAATTGGGAGTTCAAGAGAGACTCTGAGCTGTTTGGCGTTCAAGGGAGAATTCTGAGCTGGAGATAGATATTTGGCAGTTGGCAGAGAGCAGATGGCATTTAAACAGATGCCAGTGGACCCAACTGGCAGACTTGGTTCATTGTGCTCTTCAGTGTTTTAAAAGAGGGAATTTGTGTGCCGTTAGATGGAGCATGAAACCTCTGATTTTCTACACCGGCCATCAGTCTGTATGCCTTAGAGCTCTCCTGCTTTGCTCATACATGACGTCTGTGGTTCCCTGTAAGAGTAGGGATCTTGTTCTTTATGGTTGAGCGATGCATGTTCTTGGCATGCATTCAATGTCTCCGAGTGGACCTTTTATTCTAGCCAGACCTTGGGGAAGGAAAACCGGATCGTTAATATAAGCGATTAAAGAGAGAGAACTTGAGATTGGCAATTAAAAACAGGCAAAGAATTAGAGATCAGAACCACTCTGGGTCAACGTGGTGGCACAAATTTAATGGCATCATCGACTGGCTCTGCCCAGACAGCCTTTCTCCAGCGGCATCTCGGCCACACTCTCCATGTTCTAGAAGGCAAGTCGAGGACGATCCCACATTCCACGAATGCACCACTTTCTTTCACACTTCCTCTGAGTGTGCCCTTCACCATGACCTTCCTCTACCGTTCAACTCACGGACTCTCACTCAATAGCTAAAGCTCTCAGCAAGCGCTTTGCTTCTGTGATAACACCCCTCATCAGTACTTCACACAAGCTTTCAGCTCTGTCACAGGGTATTTCGCAGAGATGACCTCGGTCTGAATCAGTCATTTGGCCTATGAATGCCCAAGTAGACACTGCCTACTGTGCATAGGTACAACGCCTACATAAAAACTAGTAAATGTGGGTTGCATTTGATGTAGCGTGGGATCTAGACACAGAGCTGGCAAATAAGAAAGGGTCAGTCTTTCATGGGCACGTGCTACGTCCAAAGACAACCAACATTTACTCATTAGGAAGGCAGCATCTATACCCTGCAGGGCACAGTCCATGGGTCCCTAACGTGCTGGGATAATATGTCACCCAAGATCAACTATTTCCTGCCCCATGTTTGATTGGGTTTTGTTTCTGAATTCCATGTTCATAAAGCAATCTTTTGGTTGTGAATTTTAACTTCCCATACCTGGCACTGTAAAATGGTCACCTTTGAGGATCAATGTTTGATAACACACATTTTTAAAAGGCATATTTCTAGATGGGAAGGTCATTTGATCTATGGTTTAAAATTTAGTTTTCTAGTTTTGGTTGGCATAGCAGAGTTCACCAGCATCTACTGATGTAGAGCAGAGGAATAAAATGTACTATGCCAGCAAAATTAAAAACCATCAGCTGAAAAAGAAGTGAGAAAACATAGAGTAAGAAAGTTCTGCCATTCAATTAATCAGACAATATACTGTATGCGTCCTCTGGAAGTATGAGTTGGAGGGGATTCAAAATACAAGACGTTCAAGTGTCTTATAATCTAATTTGGAACATGAAAACTGATGGATATGGGCAGCAGGTCAGACCACCCACGTGTTACAGGTGCGTTGCAAGAGATATGTGAGAGCAAATCAGAAATGAGATATCATTGTTATCTGCACTCTGGCGACCGTGAAACGGTCACTTAGAGAGACTAGGGACACTGCACAAGGTCAAATGGGGAGACGATGGCAGACCTGAAATTTAAGCCCAGATCTGCCTCCAGACCATATGCTCTTAACCATTATCTTCTAGTTTAGGGAGGAAATCCCCTGTTCTAGGCACTCTAGTTTTTCATCATAATTCTGCATATTACATTCTGTTATTTTAACTATTCCAGATCATAGAAAACCATATAGAGTTTCTGTACATGTTATATGGAGCAAGTGAAAATTCATAAAAGACCAGATGAATAAAAACTCTCTTACTTAGGAAAAGCAAAGATTCCACTTAAAAATAGTAGTAAACTAAATTGAGCAGTTTATAAAAGGAAGAGCGCAATGTATGCTAGAGGCATGCTCATAAAGCTGGCAACCTTGGCCTTCACCAGGAATATCCAGCATTGTCTGGTCCTCCCTCCCAGACAATGCTGGATATTCCTGGTGAGGTGTAGGAAAAATAGGAAATATACAAAACTCTGTCTATTCACACTTGACTGTATCATATACCTAGGAGAGTCAAAAGAATCACCTGAAAAAAAGAAAGTTTAATTACCACTCCTATCCTCCAAAAAAGTCAGTTTAATGGAGGCTTACATGATTACCAAAAAACAAAACAAAACAAAACAAAACAAAACAAAAAAAACCAATAGCTTTTCTATATATTGGCAAAAACGCAACATAATGCACAATATTATTGAAGAGAAAATTCACCATTTTTATATTTCATCAAATTATAGAATGTTTAGAAATAGATTTAACAGAAAAGGTGAGAGAGACATAAAAATAAAATTATAAAATTTAATTAAAGGAGTGAAAACGGAAACATTTCATGCAACTGGAAAAAAAAAGTCATATCTCTAGATGGGAAGGGATAATATTTTTTAAATGCCACTTATCACTAGTATATATATTGAAATGTTGAGTAGATTCATCTAAAAGAATATCTAAAAAAAATGACAAACTCAGTTTTGAAAAAGAAGTCCTATCAGTTATTAAAAAATATTCTAAAATAACAATAATTCAAATAACTTGTGATTAGTACAGATACAGACAGATATATCAATGAGGACAGAAACGAGTGTCCAGATAAACCCAAAGCATATGGGCATTTAAAAAATAATATTATTTTGTAAATAACAATATTTAGTAAATGATAAGTGTTAGGAATTTTATATACTCATTTTGGAAAAATCACGATTCCCTGTCTCTTAAGATATTGAAAATACATCCGAGCTAGATGGACATCTGAAACAAACAAAACCACAAAAAACACAACAACAACAACAACAACAACAAAACCCCCAAATAGCTATGAAAGTAGTTGAAGAAATATAATGTCATTATTTTTACTTTATAATTTTGTATGGAGGAAGGTCTTCCTGATCAAGATGCAAGGCATAAGGTATTATAAAGAAGAGTAGATCAAATTAAAATTTCAGTTTGTCCAAGGATTCCATAAACAATTTAAAATTCAAAAGAAGACTGTGAAACCTTTTTGCATTGTATATAATTAATAAGGAGTTAAAGAGCACAGCAAAAGGAAATCATCAACAAAATAAAAGGGCAACCAATGAAATTAGATGAAATATTTATAACTCATATATCTGATAAGGAGCTAATATCCAAAATGTATAGAGAAGTCATACAACTCAACAGCAAGAAAATAGACAATTCTATTAAAAAATGGGCAAAGGACCTGAATAAACAATTTTCCAAGAAAGACATATAGATGGCCAAACAGGTACATGAAAAGGTGCTCAATATCATTAATAATCAGAGAAATGAAAATCAAAACCACAATGAGATATCATCTCACACCTGTCAGAATGGCTATTATCAAAAAGACAAGAAATAACAAGTATTCGTGAGGATGTGGAGAAAAGGGAACCCTTGTAGACTGTTTGTGGGGATGAAAATTGGTACAGCCACTACGGAAAGCAGTATAGAGGTTCCTTGTAAAACTAAAAATAGAACTAACATGTTCCAATTCTGGGTATTTATTGAAAGAAAATGAAAATGCTAACTCAAAAAGATATATGCATCTCCATGTTCATTGCAACATTATTTACCATAGCCAAGATATGGAAACAACCTTAGCTGATAAATGGATAAAGAAATTGTGGTACAGATATACAATGGAATATTATTCAGCCATAAAAAATGAAATCTTGCCACTTACAACAACATAGATGGACCTCAACGGCACTATGCTAAAAGAAATAAGTCACACAGAGAAAGACAAATACTACATGATCTCTCTTATGTGTGTAGTTAAAAAAGATTTCATAGATACAGAAAATAAATTAGTAGTTGCCAGAGGCAGGGAGGGGAGAGGGGATGGAGAAATGGATAAGGCAGGCTCAAAGGTAAAAAAGATAAAAAGACATTAAAAAAGACATTTTGAGGTTAATAAAAAATAGTATAAGAGAAGCCCAGTCAATGAAGAAGAGAGACAGAGAATTCTGATTAAAAAAACACAAACAAACAAAAAAAACCAAACAAACATGGTTGACATACATAAGCAGGCAGTAAAAAAAAAAAACAAACAAACATGGTTGACATACATAAGCAGGCAGTTCGTAAAGGAGAAGAAATAGAATTGCGTACAACCAGAAGGAAACATGCTCCTTCTCGTTAGCGATCAGGGAAATGCAAATTCATGTGAGCTGTCACTGATGGATATGCCCAGTGTTCATCTGCACGGCGGGGATGCGGTGGACACTCTCACTCACAATACTGGTTTAAGCTGACAAAACCTTTCCGAAAACCAACTGGTCAGTAACTACTGAAACATAAAGTGTGTGTACTCTTTGACCTAGAAATTCTTTGTCCAGGAAGGAAGTAAAGAAGGTCAGAAGATGGAAGGAAGATTTAAAGTAAGGACAGAAATGAGGGAAGAAGGGGAAAAGGGAGCAAGGGCAGGAGGGGGAGAAAGGAAGGAGGGAGGGGAGAGGAAGTTGGAGGAAGAAAAAGGGGACGAGGAGCAGATAAAGGAGAGATTTATAGAGAAAAAAGCAATTCAACAACCATCACCATTTATCTACAGTGACACCTAACCTAAATAGTCTTCGCAGTAGGATCACGATGTGAAACTCTTTCTTTCATGTCTAACTAGAGAAAATCCTACCAAAGCTGCGTAACAATTTAAAATTTAACATAAAAAATCAACTGCTGATGAACTGTTTTTTTTCTACTTGTTGCTTATCAATAGCTCTAAATATAGTTTGATATCCATAGTTTCTTTGGAAGCAGTTGACATATACAGTAATCACCAAAAGCTTTGGACAATATGTAATCGCTCAATTATTTTAACGTCCATACTTATGTTCACATAAAAGCGGTTCTGTATTTGGTTCAGTGAAAATATAAAACAAGTTAAACATGTTTATTCATTTGTATGTTAATATGATTTTATTTTCTTTATTGAAACATCCATAACTGAACTCAGAATAGAGGATATAAAAGGTCATGTTAGAAATAATTTGAAATAGATAAACTGAGATAAAACATTTTCTTGAATTTCTTATCTGTATTATTAGTTTTTATTTTGTAAAACATAAAACTAGATTTCTCTTGCCGGTTCTGCATTTTAGAGTTTGCCTTTATCATACCCGCTCACACAGACACAAACAGTTATTTTTAAACAATGAAAATTCTTGGTATAAATTTTTTTTTTCAGAAACACGCTATTTTTACTGTAACTTAAAAATCTGACGGCATGGTTATTTCCTTGTAACCTTTTCTTTCTTACTGCATATGATCCCCAAAAAAGGTGGTTATCTCAGAAAAAAACTGAGCCGTTCAGTATTCCTTAAATTTCAATTAATTTTCTTAGCTATTTTTGAATCACCTATTATTCATATAATTTCTTTAAATGGTTTTATATCATTTCATCATTTTTACAGTTAGCCTACTTTTTAAGCAACGCTATCCATGAAATTGTATATTGGACATGTTATTTATATTTTTTGAAGTACCCACTGAAATAAATATATAACTGTTAAAAATGTTCCACCATGAGCCACCTGCCACCATCTCACAGGGCACAACCTTACTCCCTCTGCTTAAAAACGCTTAAAAAGTGCTGGCCGGCATATAGACGTTTCTATTTTACGAAATCTACAGTGAACCTGTTAACTAAAAATATAATTTCCTTACAGATCTTAATGCTTTTGAAACTGCCATTGATTTGACCTTTTCCGTATTTGACTTTAGCTTTTGAAGCAGCTTATATAGAAATACATCAACCTATGATTTTAAAAAGTATTTTTAAATTACCATACAATGAAACAGGCATTTTTCTTGTGGTATACGGTTTTGTGAATTTTAACACACATATAAATTCACAGGACCAGGCGCACAATCAGGTCACAGAACAGTTTCATCGCCCTAAAAACCTCCCTCATGCAAATCCCTTTAGATACCCGCTGCCCACCTGTAGCCCCAGGCAATCACTGATCTGTTTTCCATGCTATGACTCTGTCTTTGGCGAATGTCATAGCCTTTCTCACTCAGCAAATGTCTTTGGTTTCATGGAAGTTGTTGGATGTATCGACAGTTCATTCTTTTATACTGCTGAGTAATATTCTGTGGTGTGGTTTAACTACAGTTAGTTTAAACAGTCTTCCGTTGGCAGACATCTGGGTTGTTTCCAGCTTTTGATTATCACCAAATTCATAAGAACATGCACACACGATTTTGGTGTAAACATAAGTTTCCGTTTCTCTAGGGTAAATACCCCCAGATGTTTGAGTCTGGGTCATATGGTAAGCATTTTTTGTTCAACACTGTAAGAAACTGCCAAACTGTTTCCCAGAATCTGGCATTTTGTATTCCTTTCAGCAATGTGTAAGAGTTCCTGTTCCTTTGAATTCTTGCCAAAACCTAGTTGTCAGGGTTGTTCGGGATTTATTATGAAACTTCAGTGGTTCTGATAAGTGCACAGCGGTACCGTACCATGACGGTTTCTACCTGTGTTTCCCTGGTGGTCAACGGCGTTGGACATCTTCCAAGGCTTATTCATCCTTCTGTCTTTTTTGGCGACGTGTCCATTCACGTCCTCCACATAGCCTTTCATTCTAAACTACAGAGATACTTCTTCATCACTTTTCTAGATAAAAATTTACAAGCTATAAAAATATGCCTGGATTAGGCAATCCATTTGAATTTCTTATGCTGTCAACTCATTTTCCTTTTGTAAATTCAATAAATGTGCTCTGAAAATCACTGAATAGGAATAAACAGGTGAAAAGAGGAGCTTTTCAACACATCGTTCTACTTCCTTCAAGTGCAATGAGAATAGGACCAGTTGGGAGATGCATTCTGGATCATGTCACCAAATATGCAAAGAGGAACCAAGTTAGTAAGCAATAATGCACTCAGTGACTGGCACACAGCTGCCCACATAACTTTCACATTTGCATTTTATTCTCTGTGCTTGCTCATTGAGGTGTCCTAACACACATTCGATTGTTATTCATTTTATTTATAGTTTTATTTTGCAACTAGATTTGTTATTAGGAAAGCATTTTTATCATCTGCAGGCACAGCTGTGTGTGAAACGACAAGTTAGTGAATGCATACGAGGCAGTTTCTGCAAATTTGGTGGTAGGTTTATTGAGTTTATTCTAATGCCTTCTGGCTCCACCTGCTCTAGTAAAGGCTCCGATTTGTATTCTAGAAAGTGCTTCCCAGCCAGCCCAGGATCAACCTCAGCCCGCAGTGAAGGTGCATAACATCCCCTACATGAATTCAAACTGGTGGAGGTGACAACGACCTCAAAATAAAGCGAAACCTAAACCTCTGCTCAGAGTCTTCTTTTCTATCTTCGTTGTGTTTATGTTTAACCGTTTGCTACAGAGAGCTTGCAACGACATTTTTTAAAACTCCCGTCTATGAGATTTCCAAAAATCTCTATATGAAAAAATAATGATGCATGCAGTTTTGAAACCAGATATTAACAATCAAAGGATGGGAAAATGGTTCACGACTGTGTTTTATCTATTAAAAATGATAATACGTTTTGAGAAATATTTTGAGTTTTATCCTTTACGTGTTCTTTATAAAACGCAAACATTTAAACAAAGTACAGATTTAGCTTCCGTAGCTCTCATTTCTTTCATTGCTTTGGAAATTAAATGCATATTTATCACACATTTTCTCTTGGGCAAATAGGGTCAAAGCACTAATAAAAGATCTAAAAGATCTACAAAATGCCAGACAGATTTAATGAGAATTACTTAAATATCTCAAGCCTTTTCATTTTGAATTTTATATTCCAATTTTTGTGCCTGACAACAAATATTGGCTTTAAGAAACAAAACAGAACATATGTGTGTATGGACACACACTCTATGTTTTAATTTTGCTTTTCTATCGCTTAGAAAATCTACAAACTCACATTCTTAAATGTTAATAGATATATCAGGATGCATGACCACAGTGAATCACAAGTCTTGAATAATTTCTAGTCAATTCCCTACTTGAAATAAAATATGCAAAAGAAGACACATTAAAATAAAAACATGAAAGACTGCTGATGATGGAAACACACCATTACTAAGAAATCAAAAAGTAAGATGAATGCGACTATTAATTTCCAGATTTTTGAAAATGTAGAAAGAGTGAATTTCTGGAAGGCCTGAAGCTTTTTAAACTCTGCAGCGCTACGGGTTATGACCATGGTCACTGCCTGGGACCCACCTGTCTTGACGTCACCCTGCTGCCCCAGTGGCTCACGGTGGCCTTCGGGTTCTTGCGAGAGGCTTCCACTTCTGTGTTCATGGCACGGTTTGGAACATGTACTGAGCTGGATCATTTATTACAAGTGCAAACGGTTAAATAGCACTTACTGGGCACCAGGCACGATTCTAAGTGCTTCGCATACATGATCTCAGTCGATGCTCTTGACCGTACCAGGGGACGGGCATATTTTTAATACCATTTCCCATTTCTCGATGAGCAGATGAAGGCATAGAGCAGTTGAATAGTTTATTCAGAGACAGGAAGAGGCAGAGATGGGATCCAACCTAGGGAATATGGCTGCAGAGTTCACAGTCTGAACCCCATCCTGCCTCCTAGGAAGGCAGATGCAGAGCAGCCTCCTGAGGAGAACAGATGTTGCTCCCCCAAACAGTAATCGTGTTTAGCATCCCCCCTTTGCAAGTGCCCTGGTTCCCTGTCAGAGGAGGGGACCCTTGAAGCAGCTGCTGATGCCCAAATGGAAAGATGCTAAAGCGATCAGTCTGATTTCCAACTGATACCCAGTTAATGTTTTAAATAACATATTTTAGACAGAATCCAGCGATTCCACAGCTACTCATGACGGATTCTTTCTAATTACCACTGAACATTTGGTTCTCTCCAGACATTCTGCTGTCACCAAAACACTGCTATTTCATGCATGAGAACTTGCTTAGCAAAAATATTGTCAAAAAGAACAAGGACAACTGTCAAAAAATGATCGTAACCCCGGAATCACAAAATAAGTTGTTGGATATCTTTATGTGTGAAATGGAAACTGGTTCTAGCACTCGGATATTTACCTCAAATCTCAGAACACATAATAGTGTCTTGGCCACATCCATGTATCACTTCACGATGTGAGAAAATCACACTTGCCAGTGATTTTTCCCAGGATCTCTGCAACCACCACGGAGGTTAGGTAAATAGGTATTTTTACTTGCTCTTCCCCAGAAACAGTCTTCAAGGCTCAAAGAGGTTTAAACATTAATCTAGTGTTTCTAACAAGTGATGAGCTAGCTTGTAGACCAATGTTCTTCCCTTCACAGAAGGCTGTCCATTGCTTCATTTCTTGACATCTTCATGCTAGGAAACTCTTGTTCAATGGTATGGGTGTGTCTTACACATATTTATCAAAATGTGTGCATACAAGAAAGCGTCTATATGTAGATATACGTATGCCGATATATGCTTTCTGTGAATTGATTTTCAGATATATTTATGTCTATATATCTATACCTATATCTAGACTTTCTCCTACTGGCCTTTCTCTCTGGGGAAAAAAAAGCGACTAATATATAGTAAAAGAAATATAATTTTAATTGGTACAATTATTCATACAATTACTGGGTTTGATTTGATGACTTCTATGGCTTTGAAGCAGTTGTTTAGATGATCACATTCTGACTTGCCATTTGGAAAAAAAAGGATTAAGGCCTTGACCTACATTGATGCCTTTCAACCTGAGGTCTGCAGAATCCCTGGGTTTCAAGTCCTAGGTGACTGGGGGATGAGGGGAGGAGATAAGACCCTCGGCTCCTCACCCATTAAGCAAACTTAAAACTCCACCCATCTAGATGAAGTTATAGACTGGGTTTTTGAAGATTTCACTAGAAATTTGAGATCAAAACATATATGAAAATATCTAATCTTTAAATAGATGTGAAACTTCTAATCTTTAAGGCCCCCTATAGCTGTACACTTTTGTCATTTAGTTCCTTAAAGAGACACATTAAAGTTAAAATTTATTACGATCTTATAGATGGCATTTTTACTCTCTATACATTTGCGCAAAATACAGAAAAATATCATATGGTTGTTTGAAAGGAGCTGACAATCTAATTGTCTAGAAGTCGTTTATACCTATCTAGAACTTATATGTAAATATATATCTCAAAGCAAGACTGACACAAGCTGTTGTCTTACTTAGCTTAATTTAGGTTAACTGTAAGCCCTCAACAGTAAAAAAATTCTATTAAACAGAATGCCAATCTTCAGACTTTATTTTATCTGAGTCAATGAGGTTTTATGCGATGTTATATTTCAGAAGAGCAAACTATTGTTTTAAGAAAACTTTTGAATTTTGTTTTGCTAATTTTGTTATAAGTCTTCACTATACGAAAAATGTTCAAGATCTGAAAACCGTTAACTTAGGATAAATGTAGACTGGTAGTTAGAATCATTTGGGTTTATGAATGTCTGAGTTATTAAAAAATTAATATACATAATATTAAAGGGGTGTCAAATATTACAGATATTAAATTTTTTTTAATAAAAAAATTTGGTAGAGCTCATGCTTAAGAATATTTGATTTAGAAGATTGTTAATTCAATGCCCATCTCTCAGGAATAAAATCTATTTGTGGTCCTTAAGAATATATTAATTTTCATAACATCCTCCCAAGCAAGATTCTAAACAGCTACTTAGTTAATACAACGACAGCTAGTGAGTAGATGACCCATGAATATTTCCTGACTCTGAAGAAGTTAGTTTGTTGCTATATCACCAAACACGATGGACCATTTGGCTAAAAAGGAGGGCGAGATTCGTCCTTCACCGGAAGCACACATTTTTTGAAGCTACACTATTAATCATATCATTGCGTTCATCTTATCCGCAAAGAAAGGGAGCTTTCTGATCTATAAATGCCTATTATAACATGGCTCAACTATGTGTGAGTGGTATTTGAAAAAAGAACGTTGATGTGAAATATATATAAATCCTTTCCAAAGAGATGCTGCCACCTTTTGGTTGGTCTTCTGTGAAGCACGCACGCATTCCTGAGAGCTTGCAAAGTCACGACAAATGCTGAGCGAAATGACTGAGAACATACCAGAATCATAAGCAATTCCATTATGTGGGTATTTTTTATTTAGATGGCTCCCACTATTTTTGATAAGTTTCAGAAAGACTCACTGATATGAAGTAATTTTTCCATATGTTAATATAGCAATAGAAAAGGTTCATTTCGGAAATGGAGAAATGTTCCATATTTTATTGAGGTCAGACTTATTAATGCTACGCCTATGATACCAATTGAGGCAATAAAAAGTAATATTTATTATAGCGAACAAAAGACAAGATCACTCACACTTTCTGTTCTCGGCATTTCTAGTTAGACTCAGTCTCTCATTTCATCACTGATTATTTCTCATAGCTGTGATTTTTTTTTTTTTTTTACTAATCCACTCTTTTCTCTGCGTTGCTTATAAATTCTTTAAAATTTCTTTCACTCCTAAGGATATAATTTGCCTTGGTGTTGAAGGAACAGAAGGCCCTAAGGAAATATTTACCTGCCTTAAGGACCGCAGTTGTAGTAGGAACAGGCCCCATGATTTTTTAACGACTTCATTTTAACTGACTCTGACTTGAAATTGGAAAGCTTTCCTGAGTCCAATGATTACTCATCAAAATATTTTAACACATTGGAATATTAATCATGGCGCACTAAATGCCAATTATTTCGCTTTAAAAACTAGACAGTTGTCTTAAGGACAATAGCATTGCTGATATTAACAGTATTTCTCCCATTCCTTTAAAATACATATTTATTCATATCAATGACTTCGCATGCCAAATATTTAAAGAGTTCCCAAAATGCACCTGCGAACTGAAGTCCTTGGGCCCAACCATGTGAGCCGGGGCCTAATTCCAGAGGACTCAAGGAAACTGAGATTTGATCCAGTTTCGTATATTAGCATTAACCTTGTACTGTCCTTCAGTGTACAGCGCAGGTATCAGCTGAGACCATCACTGCCCGTTGAGGTCTGCAGCCCGTTGCTCTAGAGCCTTTCCTTGCATGTGGTGGGCGGATGCCCGGCCCTGCTGGATGTGCATATTCTGGAAGGAGGGTAGAGCTTATGTTCCTGGTTCCTGGATTTCTGTCTCCCTACTGCCATTTCCCTCCCGCCTCTTGCGGCCCTTAGATGACTTTTGCAAGAGAAACTCACCCAAGTTCTAACTCCAGCTTCCTTTGCAGAGGCTTCCAGAGGGTGGGGACACACACAGCCACTCCCCAGTTCCCTCTCAGCCACACGCCAGATCCCCAAACCCCCAAACCCCCTCTACAGCACCTCAACCCAATGGCCCCAAAGATGCTTCTTCTTCCAGAGGAGCATGTGGCCGGCAGCGTCTCGAGTGATTTCCTATGGCGTCATTGGCATTCCTCCACTGTCCTCACCCCATGTCCTGCCTCCGGGCCCCTCCTCAGTCATTCACTCAGCATTCCTGGTCAGGATTATTCAGAATCGTTAAACCATTTCCAGAATGCCGCCCCGTGGGTCTCTCGTCCCCTGGGTAAAACAGCACTGTGGATATTCTGCCAAGGACATTTTTAATTTTATTTATCTATTGCTGTTGTTGTGAGGCATGAAAAAACAGTGGAGACTACGAAAGAGTGTGCTATTCTCTCAACCGTCGTGAGCAGACATGTTTCAGAGCAAGCAGGCCGGGTTCAGCTGTTATTTCTCCATCGGGCAAGTACTGGGCACCGCTGGTTATCATAGGGTTCACGTTCAAACTGTCACCTTGACAACACGTTGCATTTCCATCTTAGGAGCGATTCAGGTCATCACTGCCTGACTGTAGGATTTCTTCACGGGGCTGGTGCCATTAGAGCTGTTCTCTAGGCATGGAATCTACAAAATAGGGCTGCTCTGTGGATGCACAGCTGGGTGCGTGGCATGTCATCAGAAAACGCATGCGGGGTTTCCAGAGATCCCCCCTCTTGCTCCCAAGTTAGGAACTTGGATGAAATGCTGCACAAATACATGACAAACATGAGAGGGGTCTATGTACTTAGGAGGGACGTGGAGTTCCCTTTTCATTGTCAAGGGAGAGAACTCACAAACAGACGCCTCTGTATACATATGCATGCGCACTCTACACATGTACCACGTTCCATAAGCCCTTAATCAGCCAGCCGTTTTGAATTCCTAATCGGTTTTCCCGTAGAAATAGCGTTACGCGTCATCATTATTAGCTCACAACGTGCCTTTAAGACAGCATCTAAGAGCACGCTCTTTGGAATACACTGGGCAGACATTGCGACGAAGGCTTTAAAATCCTGTTGATCTGAATGTGAGTGGGACAAGCTCCATACTCAAGGGAGGAGAAAGACGGCATCCATCCTGGATTCCCAAATTCGTCGGCACCGGGCCAGGAACTTTGCATCCACTCAAACACGAGGTCACAGTGAGCGGGTGCGGAGGTAGCGAACGCAGGCACAGGGAAGTCAGGTCACTTGGGGAAGAAGGAGGCCACTGGAGCTGGGGCTCAGACTCTGGTTTACCTGCGTGTCTGCAAACTTATATCCTCCGCACGTTAGAGAAGAGGAAACCCCCCCTCTAGGGTTCTCAGCTTTTTCACTCATGTATTCCACAGCTGTCGTTTTGAATATCTGGTGCTTTCAATGCAAAGGGAAACAAAGGTGTCACTTCTGCATCAATGGCACTTTTCGTCTAATGTAAGAGGTGGGTGTGATGACATAAAGAAGTATGTAAATGTAAATTCCAATGGGATATGAAGGAAGGGGTGGGCGCTCGGAGCAGAATGGGGCTGTATCAGGTTAAGTGACCACTGAAGACCACTCTAGGAGTAATAGGCTGAGAAAGGAAGGATAAGTGGACGTCTGTGAAGCAAAGCATTATGGGTAGAGTAGAGCGGGTAGCATGTTCAAAGGCCTTGAGGCACAAGAGCGTGGTGCATTATAAAGAACTGAAAGACCAGCTGAAAGTAGAGAGTGAGAGATGAATGAAGGGGAGACTTTGTAGTAACAGGTAGGGGTGAGCTGAGGAGTAATGTGAAAGGAGAAAAGAATTTTATGTTAAGAATTAAAGACAGGTGACGTACACTGGGCTGGGGGCTTTGGATATTGGACATTGATTTGTATGTGTGAGTCACTGTAAATCTAGTGTTTTCGAGTCAAAAATTACCAAAAATTGAGCAAGAAAAATTAATGACATTCTTGTGTACCACTGTAAGGAAACAGTTTTGGGTAAATTGGATTATCTTTCAGCAACGCTGTACCCTTCCCCTCCACGCTGAGGTGGAATAGGCTTGACCAAGTGACTTGATTCAGTCAAGAGGATGAGAGAGTGGTTGATGTGAACATCAGAGGTTCTTGCCATTCACCAGGAGACATAGATGTGTCTTCATCCTGGGCCCAGAATGACCGCACATCAAACTAATCTGAACCTTATCTGCTGCCTGGAGGCAAGCCCAGCCAGCAAAATGCATAAATCAGGGCCAAGAGCTGACAAACCCTAGTTCATCAATGGTGTGCACAACGGTGAGTATGCCAATACATGCTTGGCATTACAGGCCACTGAGTTTGGGTGGCTTATTACTCAATTGTGTTGCAGTAATGGCTAACAAAGTTCTAACATTAAAGCTTGCCCATATTACTCATCCCCCCAAACACACACGCACACGTGTGCACTTACACACACATACACACACACATACACATGTGCGCGTGTGTGTGCTCAGCTCTGGCTCATCAAGAACAGAAATAGAAACGACGGCTACGCACCGAAGCATCTTGTGAACCATGATCCACAACTGTAACAACACTAGATGGTGGCTGCTTAGGTCATGACTTTGAGACTGAATGAAACCAGGCTGCTACCAACTATTGCGCTGCTCTAGCCATTAGACAGAATATTTCAGATTTTCTGCAAAATTATTTTACTGAAAAACAAAAAAGGTAGGCTATCAGGAAAACGCAATGGCACAAGAGAACTATGCCGAGCAGCCAGCACATACAGGATCTCAGGTTCCGGCCGAGGGAACTCTCAGCTTTTTCCTAGCGCATTTCTTTCTTTACAGCCAATGAGATGCTGGCACTGAAAACTGTCACTCTGCCCCTTTGTGTGTAGCTCGGCGGATTTTTATGTTGCTATTATGCTTCCATGTTTTAGTTTTTTTTTGAAGTAGATCTTTTAATAGTGAGGTTTCACTGCATAGATTCCAGGATGACATTGAAAGGCATCTAAAAGATAGAAAATTGCATTGATATATCCAGCCATTGTGTTATGGCTAAACCAGTCCAAAATCTAGATGTGACCTTAAAAAAAAAAAAAAATGTATCTGACAGCTCTTCGACATTCTCATATCCTAAGAATTTAAATACATTAAAATACAGGGTTCATGAAATCTTGAGACTTTTCCACTATGCAGGGAGTTCTTAAAATAGGACAATTAATTTTCTTGTTTTTAGGTATATGAGTTTATAGAATGTTAGAGCTGAAACAGGATTCAGAACTCCTGTAATCTAGTATCACTCAAATTCTGTGGGTCATGAGCGCCTGTGAGGATCGAGTAAACCTATGTAATACCTCCCCTGGAAAAATGTCAAACTGAAACTTGGTGTGCACATACAGGGAGCGCAGACAGTTCCAAACCTCGTCTGCAGACACCATGTGAGTTCATGGTCTCCAACAAGAGGACTTCTGATCTTGTCTGCATTCTAAATAAGAATCATCATCCCCATCTTGTCCATTGGACTCTCATTGTGGTACAGGCTCGGCAGGAAAAGCACTGTGAGAGGCTGGGCTGTTGCAGGGTTAGTTTATAAACTGGCTTCCGGTTTCTTTCAAACATTCGTAAGTACTTAAGGGGGCGTTTACTGAGCTCCAATATGTCCATCGCCGGCTTTCAATAACTTAACATTTTGGCCGCCCTGTATCATTTATTTCCGCTTATCACTATTTTGGCTGAAGTATTTTCAAACAAATCCAAGGCATCCTGCTATCTCATCCATAAAAACCGTAATGTATATCCCTAAATGACAAGGATATGCCGTTATCTCAATTAGAAATTCCCAGGCCAACTAATAAAAATCCCTCATATCATCTACCAAATTCCCATTAAAATTTCTCTTGTCTTTGAGATTTTTTACAGTTGATTTGCTTAAATCAGGATTCAAAAAATTTGCATATTTAATTTGCTTATTATATCCTTAAGTTTCTTCTATTTAACAGTCTCTTTCTTAATTCTTTTTATTGATTTGTTTTAAAAAGGAATTTTTTTTTTTCTTGAAGGAAAAATTTATACCATCTCCCACCTTGTGGATTTGGCCGATAACTTCCTTGTATCATCACTAAATTTGTTCTTTCATCCTATCATGCCCTAAAATCTGTAAATTAGAGATAGGCGATCTTTATTTTTTGCTCTATTATGTTTAATACAAAAAGAGAGCAAGGGTCTATGAGAATCCCCTCACTCCGGGGAGTGGGATTGACAGAAGACATATTTTTATCCTCCAATTCCAAATTCCCTCGTCTCTTCTGTAACATGAGTTGCTGAATTCTCTTCTAAGGAGTGGGCCTTTCTGGATATAGAAAGACTATCCTTTTCCTGCCTATGTCTCTATGCTGTAGAGCAGGTAATTTGTAATAAAGTGTGTTCCAGACCTTACACTGAGATATCGTCCATGGAAGCATCTGGCACAACCCCTAATACACGGCAAGGTCTGGAATGTTGGTTGAAGCTGAATCCAAAAATAATCTCATTTATCACTTAAAAAAAAAAAAAAAACTGTACCTCAGTTATTGGAATAAGTAATCAGTTTCTGGATTGAGGTCAACAAAAGCCTCTACAACTCATCACAGTAGAAACCAAGAGATTTTGGCAATGCAATAAGAATACTCTTGCCTATTCATCGTCTCAGACAGTCTCAGCTTCTGGAGAACCTTATGCTTATCTGGTACTCAAAACCTAACCATCAAAAACAAACAATAACAAAAATACCCAGCCAAAAGGCTGAATACTCAGAATGCAATTTAGGAAGGCAAAGTGTCTTAGATTCCATCTTGAGGCTGCAGGAAAAATGAGTGTCACACATAATTATCACCAGCCTGTCACTGCACATATTGACCAGCTCATTGCTCCAATAGCTCCATATTCTAAAATACAGATCGAACACCAGGCGGTGAAGTATGCAATGTTAAATGCAGCTCAGAGTAGACTACGCTCCTATCGGAGGAATATAAATAGAATTGATTTTTTTTCTCATACTCTCTCATCGTCAAAATCTGCTACTCAGAGAAAACTAAGGATTATGATTACTTATATAGACAAAACCTAATGAACTCTGATGTAAGGATTGCATTTGGCAGAACACAAGCACGTCAGCCGTCAGCATCTCTTAATTTGCAATTAATCAACGACTGCCTTGCAAGATCTCTATCACTGAATTTTCTTGTCGTTTAATTTTTTGTGTTTCTCAAGCATATTTGGAAACGCTGAAAACTCAGACGACTCTAGCAGAGTCATTAAGGAAGACAGGGTTATCTCATCACTCCTTCTGTCGTGAAACGATTTGTTAGAGCACCTGGTTACGAGCTCAGCTGATAGCAGAGGAAAGGATGAAAAGGTGCAGCTCTTGTCCTCCCAGACCTGCTTCTCTGACCCTCTCAGCCCATTCCTGAGAGCTAAGGGGGGCCCCACAGCTCCACGTGCTCCACGAACAAGGCAGGAGACTCCACGATGGCCCCCACTGGCCCCGATCGAGAATGAGACTCTAGAACTCAGTGTGCTCCTGTCAAGAGCTCCCACCTCTGACCGATGGAAAGTGACGGGGCCACCTCTCCGGCCCAGGACCACCCGAGTGTGCCCAGAGCAGAAGCCAATGAACAATGAGAGGGTTTTCCAACATAATTTAAAAGTCTCTGTTGCACTCATAAATTCAATCCGATTCAACAAATATTTATCATGCAACTACTGTGTGCCAGGTATTTTTCTAGGAATTGGCCATACAGGTGCTGGACAAACTGATATCTTTCTTCACAGAAATGAAACTCAAGGTGTCCTAGTGGGGAAAACAGAATCTTATGTAACCCAGGTGCCTAATCAGCTCTGTCGGGAGGCTGCTTCGAGCTGGAAGATGGATGAGTGGTCAAGCGATTTAATACCAACTGTGCTGGTTGTGGGACCTAGGTGATGGGTAGGCTAGTTACTTAGCTACTGTGGCAACTGTAGTGACCATTCATGACTAGATAACTCAGAAATCAAATCTTATGATAAATAAATTATAGGTTTATACAATGAGACTTAAATTAAAAAAAAAAAAAAAAAAACTTCCATCCTTGCCTCCCACACTCACCACCCTTATTTTTCCTGGGAACCCTCGGGGGTAACCTCTGAGTGCTTTTTATCCCAGTTGACCTCAGTCATCACACCATCAGCTCGTTGGCCGTCATCCTTACAACGTCTTGCACAGTCTCTTGCCTACATCCATCTTCCACCCTTGCCGACTCCTGAAACCTTTAACTGTGTTCTCTTGCCCTGTGTCATCAGGGAAAGATGCAGGAGGAAGCTCTCAGTTCCAAAGCAGGGTATAAAGAACTCATCATGAAAGAGAGGACCTTGAAATACAGGTACATGTTTTACGGTCAGAAATTAAGGCAAAGCGTATCTTACTTAAAGAAGATACGATGGACAGAGTACTGGAAATGCGAATATGCGTTTAAGTGTATGATTTGTATTTTCACATCAAATATGAGCTCTAATGAAAGTTTAATAACTTTAATATAATTTTTTTGTATGAAAATTAAATTGTCATCTAGATAATTACATTCACATTAGAAACAGTATCAATGAATGAAATTGCACACAGCAACCAAAGTAAGCCTAAAAACTGCAGTGGGGGAGTATTTGTCACTTCATGGGGTTAGCTGGCATGGGCCCCCTCAGCAGTCACACACATACAGAGCCTGATCATGCCACACAGGGAAAGCACAGATCGCCACCACTGCACTCGCCAAGTGCTGAACAAGGTACAGAGATATGTTCACGATTAGTAAGAGTGGCAAGTGTTAGTTTCTAGGCACACACCGCTCTGATAAAAGCAAACAATGGCTATGAGCTCTTGACTTCTTTCAGGCTATTATGCTCAGCTTGGGAACACCTGAAAGATGAGTCACCTAGGTGACCCCCAAATGTCCAAGGTGACTTCTGTGAGGTGTCCATTGCGTGACTTTCAACTTTTGCTTTCAGCTTTTACTTTGGACAAATTTCATAATATGCTTTCAAAAATAAATAAGCAAATAAATAAATAAATGCATCTTTGGAAAGGATTCGAATGGCACAAGGATGGTAGCTTGATATTGTTTGTATTCAAAAGCAATGGGTCTGTGAGGGTTTGTTAATGACATACAAAGACAGCTTTGGTCATAGGGCTGAAAACTCAAAAAGCTTTCACAAAGCTTTCATGCGAACTCTAGGCGAGCCAGAGAGAGTTGATCTAAATGTGTGTTGCAATTAGGTTGGGCATTATTCCTCTCTGTAAACTGGCTTATTCATATGTGTCCGCTCCACGGCGCCTGCGCATGCCATGCGATGATTATTTATGGAACAAATAAGGATGTTATAGTGAATGGGAGGTAGAAAAAGTATCTAAGTCTGAATATGCTCTCCTTACACATCCCCCGCTCCCTTATCCAATCTCTGATCTTGGGAGCGGGAGCCGTGCAGAGAGCAGGGCAAAAAATCACTCCCTGAGAAAAAAATTCTGGCTGAATGACATCAAATCAGTGTTTCCATCTAAACGACGACTATTACCTCATCCTGAAAGATCATTCTCACAGCTCAAAACATATGAATGAGAGTGCAGAAGCACCAGAATCGTTATCGATGGTATTCTCTGGAAGCGCAACCAAAATTTTGGTCACTATCTGCAATTTTCACACGCGAATAGGGCAACTACAAAAAACGCAGAGCACTCGATTCTCCCATCCGCACCCCACCCTCTCGGTGGGGCCATTTCCACCCCGTAGACACCGTCGCGGGCAGGTGGTCTTGTCTCCTCCCCTCCCCTCTTCCTTTCTTCGTTTTCTGATCCCTATTGCTCTCCTTCCCTTCCTCTTACAGTTATTATTCTTATGTTGATTACTCAGATCATAATTTTAGAAGCCCTTTGGTCCCTATGAATCATAAAAGCAAGATATCAGTAATTAAAATGTCCAGTCTCTTTTAAGAGCCAAAATTCAAAAAAAAAAAAAAAAATTCCATGTATAATTTCATCAAGGGTCTTCGCCAGTTAGGACCCATTTCAGTTGGGAAGCCGACCTGTGTGCTTTGCATCCCTCCCCTTCATGTCCCGAGTTTGCCGGCTGGGGTTTCCCCATCCTCAGGGTCACGGGCTGGGGGTGAGCACTGGAAGCGTGTGACTTGAGGGACAATGTCACGGCCCAGCCTTGATGCTCTCTGGTGTGGGCACCTATTGGGACTGACTCTCCCCCTTGTGGAAAGATGTTCCACAGGAGACATCTGAAGGCCACTGTCTGGCCCGGGGTCTGGGCCACACCTCTCAGCTGTTCTTCTGCTAAGATCACCCTGAAACCTGCGTCCTCCTTTGCTGAAGTTTTCTGCTCCTGGCAGGTCCCTGAGTGGGCTTCTTTCCCAAAAGATCTGCTGAGGCTCTGACCCTCTGACTCCACGTCTGGCCTCTTTTTTGCTCTTGTGATCCAAAGGACCGCTTCTCGTCCAGGGCCCTCCACGCTGCTGCCAGGGGCCACCTCAGCCGGCTTCCCTTCCTGGGGGCTGGTGTGGGCTTGTGTCATAGTATAAACTGGTGAAATATTTCTGTAAAAGAGCATTGATGCTTCCATGAAAACTAGGTCGAATGCTCTAAAAAGGTATCAAATCAAATTATTTATTAATAACGTGGCAAAAGATGGAAAGAATAACAAAATTTTTTAAAAATCAGTCGAGAAGGTCTCTGTACTCAAATGGCTTCACAGTAACAAAACTTCCATCCTTGCCTCCCACACTCACCACCCTTATTTTTCCTGGGAACCCTCGGGGGTAACCTCTGAGTGCTTTTTATCCCTGTTGACCTCAGTCATCACACCATCAGCTCGTTGGCCGTCATCCTCACAGCGTCTTGCACAGTCTCTTGCCTACATCCATCGTCCACCCTTGCCGACTCCTGAAACCTTTCAGGCAGGGCAGGGTCAGGTGAGCAGTCTGCACAGGATGATGGTGAGAAAATACGATTAGCAGGCCCCACGGCGGAAAAAAAAAAAAAAAATCCCAGCTCCCGAGCAAAAAGTTGCAAAGAAATCAACATCTGCATGTTGTGTTAGCATGCCACAAGCATGGAGGTAGCGTGACTGCGACTTTCTGTTCGAACTGGCTTTGTGCGTGGCCTGGACACCCATCCGCCATGGCCGACTCTGGAACGGAGAGCTTCCATTTCGCCGTTCCATCCCCTTTTCTCAGGCTGCTCAGTCAGAAAACAGAGGGAACCCCACAAAAAAATCTGAAGCGGGAAAAAAACACCGTCTTCTCAACCTGGCTTCTCCTTTGAGTCGCCCTCCCATATCTGTGTTTTCATTCATGCTCAAAACTCTCAAAGTAGTCGTCTGCTTCATCTCTACTTTTGTGCTTCACGGTCTCTCCAAAAGGCTCTACAGGCCGGTTTCCATGAAAGTAATGAATTATCCCCAAATTATAAAATCTGCTTTCAAACAAGTTATTTCCCCCAGTACGGACACACGCCCTTTTTCTTTGGTTCCTCTGCTTTCTGGGTTGGTTTTCCTCCTATTTCTCTGACTACGTATTTCTCCTCTTCTTCCTCTTGGCCAAACCCAAGATCCTACGTTTTAGCAAATTCTCTCCCTCTTGCTCATAACTCCTTGATTCGGGGCTCTTATTTCTGCTCACTTTTCTAGGCTGGGGCCCGTGGCGTCTGGGTCCCCACAGCTCAGGGCCCTGCACTTGGCCACTGGCAGGGGCTGGGGACAGGCTGTGAATAAATAACTAACTTCCAAAGCGACGTTGTTAACCTTGACTTCTCCCCAGGCTCCGAATCAACACGTTCAGGAACAGTACCAGAGCGGTGGCCAGTACGGAGGGCCGCAGGGTGAGACTTTGGTTTCAAAGCGAGCAAATTGTGGCTTAGGAAAAGTTACCTCATGAAGACTCTTTTCCTTTACTTGGAATACGGAAATGATAATAAAACGTCAGTGATGATAATAAAATGATAAACAGTATGTTACAAACAACGTGATGCATGTCAAGGGCTTAGCATAAAGTGCCGAAACGTGGCAAGCTGTCTGAAAATGGAAGCATTGTTTAATGCTTGCTAGACATCGCCCCACCGATGTCACCTCAAATGTGTCCAGAACTTAATCCAGGACCTATAACTTAAAGCGTTTCTCCTCCTTTGTGCCCTGCCTACCTCAGTAACAAACTTATCAAAGCTTCAGTCACTGAGACTAATAATCAATTCCTGAGTCATTTTTTACTTCCTTCTCAACCCTCATAACCAAGCAGCGGCAAATCCTGTCACCCCAGCTCCCCCAAATCTACAGATTAAATCTTCCAGCCGAGCTGTGCCCTTTCTTTTCACACAGTCACCAACTACTTTGAGTCCTCACTTTCCTCGGGACCCCTGCAGCGGGCTCCTCGTGGGGGCTATTGTGCACGGATGGCCCTAGCCAGTAGCAGCTCCCCTTTGCTTCGAAAATCTCCATATACGGTTGCCAATTAGATTCCTAGTCATGTCTCTAAACGCTCAGAAACGTTCAATGGCCCTTTACTACCAGAAGAATCCATCCAGGCTTCTAAGCACTGAATGATCAGACCTCAGCCCACCTTTCCAACTGGCTCCGTCAGGTGCAGTCACCTGTGGCCCCCTGTACACGGCACTGTTACTCGTTTCCAGCGCTCTAGTCCACGTAGTACCTTGGTGTAGAAGAGATTTTGCTCCTGTTTCTGACCGTAAAAGTCCTTCCTGTATTTCAGGGAGCATCATTAACCGACGTTCTCCTTAGCAAACTTTTTTTGGAATTAGGAGCTGCCTTCTCCATCTTTCCGTGAAATGGTCTCAAAAATGAAACACATATTTTACCATATTTCATAATAATTAATATAGAGATATCTATATCTATCATCTATCTATATCTGTCTCTTCTCATACAATGTACATCGAGGATTTTCCTTATCTTGATTTTCCTTAATACAGTGGTGAATGGGTTAAAAAAAAAAAGGAATGAATCAATGTATGAATGTATCCTACTATATATAAATCTAATTATGACTAATGGTATTTTGAAGTGTAAAATATGTGGCAGGAAACACACATTTTTCCAAATCACATAAAATAAATTCGAAACGTTGATAGCCAACACTGGCTTATTTATTATCTATTATAAATTATAAATTTATCACGATCTAAATAAGCTTTTTGGTTGAGAAGTCAAGATCAATGTCACGTGAGTTCGACTTAGGCTCCCTATGTGCTAGATTACTCACATATTCCTGTGAGATAGCAGAAATCCTGTAAAATGTCCTGGTGTCTACAAGAGAATCACTCTGCTTCCCTCTGTCTCTCCACTTGGAACATTCACTGTCTTAGGACTTTCAGTTCTGTTGAGCTAATGGCACCTTCTCCCTCACTCTATAGGCCTCCAGCTACACAGTCTGGGGATGGCCCACCTGGCACTTTTACTTGGCTTGTCCTTTAGATATATCTCTTCACTTAAATACGCCACACTCCTAAGACAAGTAAATGGTGCTAAGCCAAATTTCCAGAGACCAAATTCTCTCCTGAAATTTGATATCCTTTCTTTAACATATGCCTGTTAATCTGATACAAGTTTCTGGTGAAAGACTCAACAGCCTCATGTTAGAGAATAATTAGCCTTCCATATACAATAAGAGACAATTAGATTAGAAAGCTACTCTAAGAAGCAAATAAGCAATGTTCAGATTTAGATTATTTGCTTACCTAAAGCCAGGCAGAAGAGAAGCACCAAAGTCTCATTAAAAAGAGATCCTGCAGAAAAATGGTCTAATTTGTGTCCAAGGTTCAGTAAGCATTCAATACCCTATTCGATTATAGGGAGATACATGATGTTTAGATTCTCTATTGCATACCAACGTACCATGAAATCGGCAAGGTGCTACCTGGAGAACTTTTATGTGTCAACACTCACTTCAGACAGCTGTCTTCTGAAGGCACCTCCAGCCTACTCTGATGCTCCTCCCACAATACTTTATTTCGCACCTTTTAAAAATATTTATCATCTCATTACGCATTGAACCTCTAACTCTCTCCACCACTAGGACATCTGAGTGCTTAGAGGATAGACAGCATTTTCATGTTCAATATATTTAGTATGTCTTCGCCTGCCATTAAAATCTCCAGCACAAAGGAATGGGATGACTGCCTGAAAGAACGAGGTTTGATTCCATCTCAATGACTTTACTCCAAGTTAGAAAATAACGGCTGATTCTTTATCCTGAAAATTGTCCCAGATCCCCCAAATGTCTGATTCATATCTGGGAAACCCGTGAGATACCTTTAGAAAATGCAGTCACTTTCTTGTGACGGCTGATTAAAATCCTGCGCTAATGATACCGACAAATGGAACTGACCTTACGGGAGACTTCCCTCTTTGGGGGGATATTACCTTGGGGAGCCCTTGTGGTCATACAGGTGGTATGTATGAACCCAGCAGGTGCTTCATTCAGCCCAGGACTTTAAGTGTTGTTTACTAATTTGCATTGGGTGTATTTCCAGCCAGATTATGCCCATGCAGAAGCATGAAAATGCTCTATGCCTGGATTTGAGAGAAGTCCACAATTATTCCTCACGGTTCTCAGGAAATCAGGGTGGGGTGGGGGGACAGTGGGTAGCTGGAGCGGTTTGCTCCTCTCTTGAACTCTCATTAAAGAAAAATCTATGACTAGAAGTTGGAATAAGTTTGGTTCCACATAAAGCAGATCAGATTGCCAGGGGCCCGTGTACTAGAGAAGAGATAAACCAAACAGAAAATGCCACTGACGACGGCAACGGTCTTTCCGGTGGACTGAATGTTTGTGTCCACCCCAGATTCATGTGGTGAAGTCTTGGCCCTCAGTGTGATGGCGTTAGGAGATGGGGCCTCTGGGAGGCGATCAGGTCGAGAGGGCGAAACCCCCCTGGATGGGATGAGTGCCCTTTTAAAAAGAGACTCCAGAGAGATCCCTCACCCTCTCCCCCCATGTGAGAACACAAGGAAAAAATGGCCATCTGCAGCCAGGAAGGCTGCTGTCACCAGAATCTATGCTGGCACCCTGACCTCACGCCTCCAGCCTGTAGAATCGCTTCTGGTTTTTATTAGCCACCCACTCTGTAGTGCTTTGTTATAGCAGCCTGAGGGGCTAAGACGTTCTCCTTCAGGCAACAGGGTCCAGTGTGCGCCCTGCAGAAATGCGCAGGGGATTTCACTCAGAGAAGTGAATGTCCCTCCTCCATTCAACTGAAGCAGAAAATGAGTTGGTTTTTAGACTAGGGAAGGGATTCCTCCTTCCACAGTGGCACAGAGGTGGTTCCATGTGGACTTGGGGGTGTAACAATGAGGCACATGGCGTGTCGTCCCCATCACGAAGCTGCTGAGAAGCCTGGCATGGGCTCACAGGCGGCCAGCAGCCAGGTCTGAGAGCTGGAGTATGACTTTCCTTTACAACAATGTGAGTCCTTCCCACAACCTGGAGTTGCCTAGATCACACACGCCAGGGCCTTTTCAGAGCAACAGAGGCCTGGGGACAAGAGGAGTCAAAGGGCAAGTAAAGGGGTTCGGAATGTCCCTCCCCAAAACATGTCACTTTAACATGCAGATTATTTTAAACGAATGCAATGGAGACCCAGCGGACTCAGGAAAAACTCTTCCCTCTCTCTTAGCTACTGTAAAAAGTTTAGATAGGGGATCTGGTCCAAAAAGAGAGCTACTATCAAGAGATAACTCTTACCTGAATGCCCTATCTGTAAGGCGGGACAACTATCTAATTACTATGCATCTGTTCGCATTGTCCTGTCAATCACCCTCCTCCCCTTTGAGTCCCAGACCAATGCCCCATTCCTCTGCTCGAGATGGCATATAAGCATCAATCGCCTGGCTTGCCCTCGTTGTTTTTGTGGGGTCCCCATCCACATGTAATTACATATGATTTTCTCTTGTTAATCTGTCTCATTTTAATTTAATTATTAGACCATCCCGAAGAGCCTAGAAGTGAAGAGGAAAGTTTGTCCTCCCTGTCACAGGTAATGCCGTCGTATGCATTCCACGGCTCTGGTATGCAGGTCCCATGTGCAATGGCCAGGAATGCTCAGGGCGACTGTGAGTGGGCTGATCTTCAGCAACAAGGGGAGGTAGGTCTTACGCCAAGATGCTCCGGACATACAAAGCAGTGGAATTTTATCTGTCAGCATTAGCTACTGAGGACGGTGACATTTTTTACTATATCTCTTTGTCCTCAGGTCCTTTACATTATGAATGTTTGGATTTAGAATTACTTTAAAGATATAAAATAATATTCTACTATCTCTGAGGAGTTATTCTAAGATAATAACTCAGCTACTGGTAACAGCTGGTCTCGCTCAGGCCAGGATCATTTTGCTCATCTGCTTTCGTTAGGAACAAAACTAGGAGTCTATTTTATAGCCCAAATTCTCTCTCATATGTATGCATTTAAATACAGAGCTTTAGGCTGAAGTGGCATTTTTTTCCCTTGCATTTACGCTGACGGTCTGCTAAGCACACCATTACCTTGTTCCTGAGACTTCAGGTTGAAACAACAGACATATAAGCGAGGAAGTCCTTTCCCTTCTGCTTCTGATATGATAACGTGTTGGAGAAAACTGGTTTTCTTTAATGTAGCCCCCAACACCACAGATCAACACGTTATCAAGTGAAATAATCCCTTTTAGGTTGCACTCTGAAAAAGTTTTAGTATTCATATGGAAATAAAAAAGGCTTAAAGAGTTAGGAAAAATTTAACCTAACATAAAAAATGTCTCCAGGATGCAGCGCAGTTTCCAAGTCATCCAAAAACTACAGATCAGGTAACATTAATATGAAAATTGAAGGGAATCACTTCGAAATATCTTGAAGTTGGGGCGACTTTAATATGACATTGACATGACTTGCTTTTGACATAGGTAACTTAACTATACCTTTTGATGTTTTTAAGACAGAAGCCCATCAACTTTAAAATACAAAAGATTATCCACGAAGATCAAATAAGTAAGTGTTAATAAAATGATCACATTTGCAGTAATTCCAGTCTGGCATTCCCCTAAGGCATTGTATCCGTTAACAGATTTGCGTTTTATTGGCTAAAGGGAACAATTCTCTGTAAATACAGGCATCTATACTTATAAAAGATGCTTATAAAACAGATAGAGGAAGCCAGAAATTACACACACAGAACTGTAAAAAAACTACTTAAAAAGCAATCCCATAGGTTTTCTAACATTTACCTAATATGAAACAGCTTTATAGTTCTCCTGATTCTCTCATGTAATAGACTTCTGGGGGACAAATAGAAAAGAAAGTAAATAACGGAAAAAGGTAAGAAAAAGAGACTGACTATTATAATTATAGGGTAGAGAAACTGAGCCATAGAAAAAAGAGGCCACAAAGGGTTTCTAAATAAAATAAAAGGTAAATAAATAAGAACCGAGTGTTTCGTTTGTTTATCTTTTTAAATGTGCGATTTATATATAGAAGCTCTGAGGCAGGTAAGGGCTTGAAAGTAGAACTAGCAGTTGTTCCCTTTGCCTTTCTTTAGGCAGAAATGCATTTAAAATTCAGCACGGACACAGCTGTTCCAAATAGACATCACTGAGGAGTGTGTTTAAATGTCGCCTTCTCTAGAGAGAATTCCCCTCCCTACCAAGGCCGAAATCCTTCTTGTAACTTTTAGAAACAGAATCAAAGCTTTGCGAGGCACCAAAAAAAAGAATAATAATAATAAAAAAGTCCTGCATTTTGTCCTAAGAACAAAATCCTTGCTACCTAAGTGTGGTCTTTGATCCCAGCAATATGGGAATCACCTAAGAGCCTGCTAAAATCGCAGAATTTGCCCCATCCTCAAAGCGCTCAGTCTAAATTTGCATTTAGCAAGATCCTCGATATCTATGATCATTAGTTTAAAAAGCACTAAATAACTGCTAGAGAGATAAATTGAGTTTGTTTAGGTGTCATTTAAGACAACTTTACCTTGTGGTTACGTTTGTGTAATTGAATAACCTAAATTTGTACTTTTCTTTATCTTAATTATTACTAGGGCTCCCTACAATTGTACATATTTGTGACTGGCATTAAAAATTATGTAAGAAACAGATTTTAAAGTTATTAAAGGGTAAACAGACTCATTAAAATGCATTTGAATAGAAATTCTGTCTCTAGCTTTCATCAACATATCACGAAAAAGGAACACGTAGCAGAGTTTCTACATGACAAAGCAGGAAACTTTGATAATGTGGTGCTATGTCAAAGAATTTGAACTTTATGATAATAAGGCCTCGCACAGTAAAAGCCCTGTGGCATTTCACATTGTCTTGCCGAGAGCTGATTGGAGCTATTCTTTAAAGGAATCATTATTCTCAGCATTTCTATCATGTTTTCTCAGAAAATGTTAAAGGTCATTTCACTTTCCTAAGGAAAAAGTATCTAACATTTAATGAGTCACAGGCATATTATTCTGTTTGGTTTCTATCTGTAGTAGGCAAAGATCAAACCAAAGTTTTAACCTGGGATGTGTCAGATAATTAGAATAACTGATCCGGAGCCATGGCTGTGGGGAAGAACAGAGATGGCAGAAATCCTGCATGAGTACCAAGACTGCTTCCAGAGGCAGGGTAAACCGGCCGAGGTTAGTGAGCCAGGAGCCCCAGCTTCAAGGCCTTCCCATCCCATGCAGCTTTCTTCCAATCTGGAAGGTGACAAACAAGCCCACTTGGGGACACTGGTAGATGGATCATCTAGTTTCTAGAAATGTACTGAAAACTTGCATCTTGTCCCACGTAATTATTTCATCTTTCGTTTTCCTGCTGCTATTAATTTCTCCTTTCTATGCCACGCACTGAGCTTGAGGCTGGAACACTGATAAGGAAAGATATCTTAAGAAATTCTGCCCCGTTTTGAGTTCTGGTGTCCCACGGGCTTCCATCCTAGGTCACCTGCCCTCTCGTTCCATAGAGTTTTCCCGAGGGTATCATATACCATCTCTCTACTGCTAATACCTAGCTCTCTATTCAAGATTTCACCCCGCTTCTGAGCTCCAGCTTCATATTCCTGACTGCCTCTGGATAGTACCGAAAGTTTTTTTTGAAGTCATGTCAAAATCAACAGGACAAACCTAATCTGCTTTCTCATGAAGCAGATTTTCTTTAGAATTCTATTCTCGTTTAATGGGACAATGGTACTTTCATCCATTCAAATATAAACCCACAAGCGATCTGGGTTTATCCCACCTCCCACCTATTCCCCGGTCAGGGCCGGCTTCGTGGGCACACGACCTGTGCAGTCCCATAGGGTCCTGGATTCAGAAGAAGCCTGTGCTTAGTTTAATACTCTGCTGTTACTACCTTAAAATTCTTAATAATCCTCGAACTAAAGTCCCCACGTTTTCATTTTGAATCGAGCCCCGTAAATTATAATGACTAGCTTTGTCCCCGAATCCTATAAAGTCTGCCCTTAGTCTTGCTCTCTATAATCTGTCCCTACACACTACAGCTAGACTTATTTTCCTAAATCAAATCTAGGTAGCTGACATCTCCAAGGCTAAAATTTTGCTCAGTTTCCCAAAGAGTAAAGCTTAAGCAAGCATCTGGGAGCCTTGACTGCAGTTCATTGGTCAACATACAGTCTCTCTCATCTTTACCTCTTTGCACAGGGCGCATCCCACCCCGGCTCTCATGTGTTTGTGTCCCTATCACATGGACTTGAAGTCACTTCCTCCTTTCTATACTCGACATACTCTACTCGTCCTTCAAGATTCCATCTTAGTAACATGGTTCATGTTCACCTTCCATCACCTTCTCTGAGCGGGCCCCACACCAGGATCAACGGTACCCGTGGGAAGTGGTCTCCAGCCGGCTTACACAGGGCTCCGTGGGGAGGAGAATGTGTCCTTTCCGGTCCAAGATTTCTTGGGGCAGCAAGGCTGGTGATGAGAATGCGAGAGACCACTCGGGCAGGTAATTCATTTCATCGGCTTTGACCAAGGCCAGCGGGAAAAAAAACACATGTGCCCCCAAACCACCTCGAGTGCACAGATCCAAGCTAGCATTCTCATGCACATCCCAGATCATGTCTTTCGCTACGTCCTTCCTTCTCTGCGGCACGAAACGCTCCCACACTCCTTTGCGGGTCTCTCTGAAGGTGGCACTAATTCATCCACTTCCGATCGTGGCCTACTTCATTTGCCTGGCTATGTTTTTGCTCAAAGCCATTAGTCTGCATGGGAACCCCCGCTGCCAGGCATCCAGGAGTGGGCACGTGAGACGCGGGCAGGCCCATGCCAGGAGGAGTCCAGCTCCACCACGCTGTATTCCAGTGGCGTGTAGGGCTTGAGTCATCACTCCCGCGGGCTGCACGACTGTCAGCCCTTAAAACTCCCTCTTCTTTTCCTTCTCTCTCTGTAAAGAATAAGGAACTTGAACACGTGTCCCTGAATGCATGACCTAACACCACGCTTGCTCTAAAAAGTAGTCCCAAATAATAAACAGTGACATCCTTGACCGAAGGGGCTATGTCTGCTATTTCTGAAACTTCTCACATGTATTTCATAATGTCGGCTGCAAAATGTTTGGTTCACGTGATCAAGAAGGATTAGCATTTACTTCTGTTCTCATGTTTCTGTCCTCACTTAACTTCATGTGATTTGACTTTTTTTGCATCTCGCCATTTCATTTTAAAAATGATGATTTTCACTATTAAATTAAAAACCATGTCTACTAGAGAAAAGATAGAACATGGCTGAAAATGTGTTTGAAGATCACCGGATATATATATAAATGATTTAACTATCTTGATTCGAATTTGATTTCTTAGCAATTCAGTTCTATAGCTTTAAAAATCTCTTCAAGTATGTCTTCATTTCCACATGTGCCTAATTATAAGTTGAACCATTCATTTAACAGACATTTGCTAAGTCCATACTATATATTGTGCTTGGCCCAGAGATACATAATTCAATCATCTAAAAAAGGAGAGAGACATATTAACAAATATATCATAAGACAATAAAAAGTATGTATAAGTATTAAGTGCACTAAAGAAAAACATACCTTTGGCCCTCTTCCACGTATTTATAAAAAAAGAAATAAAATTTAAGATATGAACAAGTATTTACCTGTAAGTTTTGATCGATATATATTAAATGATTTGAGATAAAACCTACTACTTGGCTATAAAGGCGAAACAACCCAGCCTTTAAAATTGATGTTGTATAAATATTTCCCTTTCTGGAAGATAGTTATTTTCTTTCTATGACAGCTGGCTATATTCAGATGATGGATTTTGAGTTACTAATATGTTTAAGAGTCTGAATATAATACAAATATTTTTAAATGATCTTTTTTCCTCTATATAATTGCACAATACATTTCAAGGATGATCAGCTGTCAAGCTCATTTTACTGTGTACTTTAAACTGTCTGCAATATGAAAATTTTCTCATCGTTAAATGTCACAGTATGACCTCAAAAAACAATGCTGCTTGAATGTGCGGTGACAGCTACACACAAGAGTTGGCATTTAAGGCATATGCACCGGAAATATTAAAACAAACCTCGAAAGTACCCATTTGCTTAGACTCTGACCTCACTTCCGCATAAGATGCAAACACACACACACACACACACACAATAATAATGTCAATAACACACACACACACCCCTCAAAAATCATATGCAATGTCTTTTCTATAGAATATATTCACATACTTGTTGCACTGACTGCAGTAATGAGGAGAATGTGTTCTAATGTCTGTGTCACATAATGAGAATGCAAAAAGAAAGCGATCAAATTTCCTTGAAGGCGGGGCACACAAACAAGCAAAAAACATGCATCCCCCATTGATCCACACCAATAAAACAAACTCCCTAATGAAAGGCGGAGCTTTTCTTTGCTAAAGCATCCTGGTCATCACACTCCAAAAGTGCATTTTCTCAGCACGGGGGATACTGCAGTCATTTTCCTCAAATATTAGTCCATTTATTTTCCTCGTATAATAAAAGTGACATTGGAAGGTTAATGATGTGAAACCCCACGGACAAAGTGAAGCGACAAGCCTCTTTCTGCTGACAAGAGCACAGTAATGCAATGTGAGCAATTTAAAAGGAGAGGGGCAGAGTCTCAGATGGGATCAAGTTTATGATGTATTTTAACCAGCAGAGGCTCCACGTTACTACGTAACACATAGGAACACATACAGTTATTTCATTCATGGCCAAGAGGATTCAGCAAGTTATAGTCAATGGGCAAACTAAGGTGGAGTTATACTCTATTCCAACCATAACGTACTCTCAAATTTCTTTTTATCTGCCAATCCTGGACATAAAAGCAAACCACAGGTATGCCATTACATAATGTTACAACGCAACAAAGTATGTCTTTTTATGAATATAGTATCCCACTGGGCTTTAAAATAGGAAATTCATGTTTGAATTTCAGCAGAAGTGCATAGGTTAATTACTTGGAAAATATAAATATTCAGAGGTACAGTTTTCTGTCAAAAGACTAAAATAGTTACAGAATATATAATAAAAACTTTCATTATAATTACTAGAAAACTTGTTAATAGTTCAATTCGGGTCAAAAATGTTAACTTATTAAGTACAGTAATTTCATTATTATTAAACAGGAAAGCGAAAAAGAGTAACTGAATTTTCAGAATCATCATCATTATACCTCATTACAAATAATCGCATTTTAAAGCAAGTCATAATCCCTAAAATCAAGAACGAGACAAGATTTCCACTATCACCACTTCTATTCGACATGGAAATGGAGTTCCTGGCCAGAGAAATTAGGCAAGAAAAAGAAATACAAGGCATCCAGATTAGAAAGAAACAGATAAGACTTTTTCTGTTTATGACCTTACATAAAGGAAAGCTTAAGTACTCATACAATAACTTTTAAAACTGATAATCAAGTTCAGCTGGGTTACAGGACACAAGTTTAATATACGAAAACTATTTATATTTCTACTCACTAGCAATGGACAATCCGGAAATGAAATTAAGAACAAACTCCCACTTATAAGAGCATCAAGAATAAAAACACTCAGGAATAAATTTAGCAGAGAAAGTGCAAACCTTACACTGTGCAAACAAAAAATGGTTGGAAAAAGAATCCAAGAAGATCTAAATAAATGTAAAGACACGCCATAGTTACAGATTAGAAATTTTAATATTTTTAAGATGACAATATTACCCAAATTTATCTACAGATGTAACACAAACTCTAATAAAATCTCAACTGTTTTTTTTTATTTTTGCAGAAATCGACAAACTGATTTCAAAATTCATATGAAAATGGCAGGACATGGAATAGTCAAACAATCTTGAAAAGAAAGAATTAACGTAGAGAATCCAAACTTTCCAAGTTCAAAACTTACTAAAAGGCTGCAGGAATCACAACAGTGCCACTCAGACTGACATAAGAGTGACGTGCAGATCAATGGAACAGAATTGAGAATCCTGAAGTAAATTCTCAGATTTAAGACAATTGATTTTTATAATGATGACAAGACAATTTAATAGAAAATCATAGTGTTTTCAACTACTAGATATAAACATGCAAAGGAATGAAGGTGGACTTCTAACCTTACAATATATACCAAAATTAACTCAAAATAGATCACAGACCTACGTATGAAGAGCTAAAACTATAAAACTCTTAGAAGAAAATGCAGGAATAAATCTTCATGATCTTGAGCTAGGCAAAGATTTCTTAGACATGACACCAAACACATAAGTGACAAAAGATACAATTAGATAAAGTAGACTTCGTGAAAATTGAAAACATTTGTGCTTCAAAGGAAACTGAGAATGTGAAATGACAAACCATAGAACAGGAGGGAACATTTGCTACTCAATAATATGAAGACAACCCAGTTTAGAAATGGGCACGGGATCTGAGTAGACATTTCTACAAAGAAGACACACAAATGGCCAAGACGCAAATGAAAAGGTCCTCTAAACCATTAGTCATTCGGGAAATGCAAATCAAAACCACAGTGAGATATCACTTCACATCTACTAGGATGGCTAAAATAAAATAAAAAGACACATACTAACAAGTGTTGGCAAGAATTTCGAGAAATTCAAACCCTCATTCATTGCTGTTGGGGATGTAAAATGGTCCTATTATTTTGGGATTAACTCTGGCAGTTCCTCAAACTATTAAAGATAAGAGCTAGCAAATGAGCCAGCAATTCCCCGTTTAGGTATACACTCATGATAATGAAAGCATACCTCCACATAAAAACTTGTACATAAATATCCTTGTAGCATTATTCATAAAAGCCAAAGAGTGGAAACAAGCCAACTCTCCATCAACTGGCGAAGGGATAGATAATACTTAATATAGCCAGACAATGGAATGTTATTCAGGCATAAACAGGAATGAGGTACTGATAAGTTACAAAAAGAATGAACCCTGAAAACATGCTAAGTCAAAGAAGTCCGTTACAAAGGTCAAAATTGTACAGCTCCATTTATATGAAAGGTCCAGAAGAGGCGAATACATAGAGACAAAAAGTAGATTAATGACTGGTGGGGGTAGGAGGAGAGGAGACCATGGAACAACATGTAATATTATAGGATTTCTTTTGGGGTTAATGAAAATGCTCTGTGTTGGAGAGCAGTGATAACCGTGCTACTGTGTGAATACCCTACAGCCCACCGCAGTGTGCATTTTAAAGTGTGCATTTTATTGCATGTGAACTTCAGCTGTGATTAAAAAATCATCTTTACAACCACAGAACCACTTCCTTTTCGGCGCGGAGGAATGTGTACCTGTAGCTAAAATATTCATTTCCACTCATTGAAGAGCTGTACAAATTCAACCAGAGATGTCTTGGCTGCCATTGGAAAGCATTTAGGATGAAGCCCAGCTCCGTGCACAGCGGTGGGAGCTGAGCTTGACATCTCCTGCTTGCTCAGTTTCAATCTCGTTAGTGACATGCTGGTCATCAGAAGTTCCCGCTTTAATCGTACATCCCAACAATCACACCGAGTAACTTTGGCCTTTCTATCGAGAAATGGGGAATTTCTTTCACCTCAAAAAGATGTTATGAATTTAAAACCAGATCTGCTTAGAGGCACTGCCCTCCTCTATAAATACAGCAATGACAGTTGTTAGTGGCGAGAACTATTGCAGCCGCAGACATGTACGCTGTTCCTGCCACCTTAAAGGAATCTTGCATAGGAAATATGTATTTCTCGGGCAAGTGCATTATAATAATTACCTTCCAGCATCAAAAGGGATGTCAATAGTCCAGCTATCAGGAATGTCTAATTTCTCAATAAGCAACACTGACCACCGTGTATAAATCCCCCATGAGACATAGGAAACATACACTGTGAAGTACTCAGCACAAAAATCTGCTCATCTCATGCAGTTATCCTTTTATCTCTTTAATCACTGGTTTAATTGGATCTTCCATAATGTTACATCTGCTAAGAATTAAACTGATTAATAAATCTAAAAAGAAATATAAAAAAGTTGGGCCTTTCCATCTATCCCCTTCGAAACGAAATTATGTCAGTACGAAATCAAGTTAAAGGAAATCTCAACATGTCTACATTCTTCTTTCTAGGATAGGATAACGTTAATCTGGGTAATAATGTTACTGAAGTAATTTTAAGATAATATAATTTTATTCCCCCAAATATCTACTGGTTTCTCTCTTTTTGTTTTTCTACGCCCTCTCTCTACCCCGAAACACGCATACAAATGTGACTACATTGAAAAAAAAAATATTTAGCCCCATGTGTCCTTTCTTCATAGGTATTACAACAACATCATTGTACAGATGAAGTGAGGCTCAGTGAGGTAAAGCACCTAGTCCATTGTAACATGGCACCCTAACCCTGCAGCCAGAATTTAGCTCAGCCTCATTTTACAGGCCACATGCTTGACTGTTACAGTCTCAACAGCAACCATTTACTGCTTATTTTTACAGCAAATGTTTCATAAAAGCTTCCAGGTCTTCAGGTCACATTCGCCTACTTTAATTAAACTTTCATGCTCACCATTTCACTGAAACTGATCTTACCAACGCCGCCGATGGCTTTCGTGTTAGCTCATCCAACGGCTGCTAGCTTCGACTCATCTTTACATCTTCAAGGCAGCGCTGAACACGCCTGGCGGCCTCCTCGATGAAAACCTCTCTTCCTGGCCACAGTGACTTATGAGATTTTATGATTTGCTTTCCATTCTTTTTATGGGGCTCTTTCCTTCTGCTCAACCGCTAAATATTAAGGTGCTTCATTCCTAGACCATTGGCACCTTGGCATCCATATCTGTACTTTCCGAGGTAGACACGAGATGTTGTTTGATATCTATTTTATTTCCTTGTTTACTAGTTTGTCTCCCCATACTAGTATGTAAGCTCCATGAGTCATGACACATGGGAGAATTTAATAAATGTTTTCTGGATTCAAGAATAAATGGCTGGATGGCTGGATGGCTGGCTGGCTGGATGGATGGATGGAAGGGAGGGAGGGAGGAAAGGCGGGAGGTACAGATGCAAACTAATCCTTTCTTCTGGGAAAACTGACTTGACCCGATAAAGATGACTATAGAATCTCTCTACTTTAGGGCTCTCTTTTCTGACAAAGCTTGGGTTGGCTCTGACTACAGTTTGCATCCCACTGCATCCCATTTCCTAGGCCAGTCTGCATCAAAATTGTTGACTCATTACCTTGCTACTGAATCTTAAGGTAAACCTACATTAAAGAGAAGGACCAGGTCCAAATGCGATACCTACTGTGAGTATAAAACTCCCCCTGGGAAATAAATCATGCTAAATTTAACCACCTCTCCTTAATGAGGGATCTCAAAAATCATGGAGGCAGAGTGAGGACCCCTTAGTGATAGCAAGATCCTTTTTACAGGTGTTTCTGAGAAGCCTACCATTCAGCATCAGGTCTTGATTTCACTCATAGCGAGTTGTCACCCAGAGGACTCTTCAAGTCTTTATTTAATTTACTTTGAGTCCTGTCCAAGGCTGTCTAGACTGACCTTAAAGTGTGACCCTCCTAGTCTGGATGCCTTCATCCAGGGCCAGCTTATCCCCCAGCATGTGTCCCGTCAGGCAAACAGCCCCAGTGTCGACCTCCAGCTGATCCCTAGCAGCTTTTGCAGGGAGGCTGTGTTATTGCATCTGCCATATGCCAGAGCTCAGCACCTAGCAGTTGGCAATAAACAGACTTAATAGAGTCAGGATTTCTGTTTCGAAGAAATGCTAATGACGATAACGATTTACATTTCACAATGGAAAAGTGTGATTATATGAACCTAAAGAAACAAATAGAAATAAATGATGACTCTGTGCTATTTGGTTTATAGCTTGCTTAATGCAATTTTCACTGTTTTCCCATTCTCTCTATTTCCTATTTTAATTCATGGAGAAGTAGAGGAGTCATCTGAATGTTCAAGGAGATGATGTACTTACTACTACTTAGAAATTTAAGAAACGTTTATATAAAAAAAGGGCTTCCCAGAAAAATAGCATAAATTTTTTTTTTCCAAAATAAAAGTGGCCTTACATTTTTAAATGCTATTACTTTTCAACAGCTCTTTCCGTTTCGTCCCCTCCCCTAGCATATCTTACCATCGACGCACGTGTCGGAGGACTCTTCTCTCTAACCTAGTCTTCCTCGATTATTTTTGAGCAATCTATTTAATCTGTAATCTATCTGAGTCTTTATTTCCTCATCCTAGTTCTTACAAAAGAATAATAACAGCTCTTCTTTAAAGATCGAATGCAACAACCCAGGTAAAATATTTCGCACAATGCTTGGCTTATAGTAAATGCTCAGTGCGTGTTTGTCAATCATCGTACTCACTACCATCACCATTAAACACATGTATAATCAACACGTTGACTATTCTGAGCATTCTTCAAAACAGCCTGTCACACATTATTAGTATTCTGGTTCTAACAGAGTACCTGTCAGAAATTAAGCATTTAGTCAATGTACATTGAGTGTTGGTCACGTGTTATCCCCTTTTTTAGTTCCACTGAGGCAAAAATTATGTAGTAGCCCTCTCTGGCTGGACATAGTGTTAGGGACAACAAACACAATGGATGCTCCTTGAAGAACGGCACAGCACATGGCCCATGTTAGACATCCATTAGGTGATGTATTCATTACAATGACAAGTGACACTGATTCTACTTCCAACAAGAATAATTTACAAACTCTCCTTTCTTGTCCTTTACCGATAACTGATTACAAGTCTGAACATTACCGTAACCTATAGAAGTCAATTCAGCTGGATGGGACCAACTTCAGGGCGACGTTAAACAAAGCACAGTAAAAAAAAGAGATTCATCTCAAATCAGACAGACACACTGCCTGATTATTTAGCTACTGAGTCTGGCATCAAAGAGTGTGAGAATTGAAGATACTAAATAGTCAATAGATAGGAAAACGTTAAATACAGAGTGATCGAATTAATATCATCAGACAGATGTTTAAGTTGGTGCATATTGGAATAAAGATTGTAAATTTTGCACGATTGACATGATGGAGGTAAAATTTATTATTCAGTCTGGTGTACTGCATGGTTTAGGGGAGAGGCCTGGCCAGGAAGTCCCAGGATTCCTGCTGTGAAGTCTTGACACTTGACAAGTGATCCTGGACCAGTCACCTTACATTCAGGACTTAGTTTTCCTCCGAAACCTGTCAGTTCTCTTCCAGTCGGGGCACTCTAAGTTTCTAATAATCATCTCATCATCACAATCTGCTGTTTTGTTAGTATCATCTTCCGGAAGCAGTGCCAACAGAATACAAGCAACTCCATTTTCCACGTTAGAATTCAACATTCCATCCTGGCTATATCTGCAGGAGACAATATCAAATCAACACGCACAATGTGAATTTGCTGCAGCCAGCCCACTCTTTGTCCATGGGAATGAGGCTGTCTTGCATAGTCCACAGATATCATAAACCAGTATTCCCCATCCGTTCTAATCACAGCCTACTCCTGACAAGATGGCAGACAGGACCATAGCTGGCATCAGATCACGTTATTCAGGACTAATTAAATCCTGTTATTCCACATAGACACACAAACACCATTCTTGGATGATGAAGGAGGAGACAGAAATTTTTGGACATCAGGAAAATTTAACATGATGAACACTATCTCTATGAGCTACACATACACATATATTTTGTACAAAAGCACACATATTTTATTTCTTTTAAAATCACGTTTCCATGGGAAACGTGGGACATTTTCAACAGATATTGTCCATTTCTGACATCAAAAAGTTATAGCGAAGCTGTTTGGCATAATTACATGCAATGGCCTGACTTCCTCCCTGTCATTGGCTATTGAATGTACAGGATCTTTTGTTTTTTAAGTTCATAATTGCTATTAATTTCACACTTAACCTACAAATACTGATCGTGTTCAAAGCTTAATATACAATAAAATTATGACGAATAACAATTAAGTCTTCTCCAAGACTGTTCCAGCTTTGAAGCAAATCATTCCACAATATCTACAGTAATCTGTGGATGTGTAATACTGATATTTTCAAATCACATAAGATTTTGTTTTAAGGTTCTTATTTGATTTGGAGTTGTTACTGTGCCTTTAAAAAAAAAAATTCCCAGTAGACATAAATGCATAGAGTTGCCTAACCTCCAAGTCCCTCGATAATTAATGACCCTACATACACATCAGTACCCAGAACAAAAACCTGTAATCCCAGCGCTATGAAGGGGCACTTCTCAGGTGTCCACAGGTTTAGTGGTTCAGGTACAGAGTACCACAGGCTGGAGTCCACATCTCTTGAGAGAGGAACTTTGGGTAACTATGCAACAGTGACAACCTCAGGTCATCACCAAGTGGAATATAATGAGAAGAATGGACCGGTCCTTTCACCGGTGTCTGAAAAGATCCAATGCAGGGAGGGCTTCCTGTCTCTGTCTGTCTGTCTGTCTGTCTCCCTATCCCTCTCCTTCCATCCCTCTCATTCTCTCTCCCTGGCTGAAATTCTCACACTCTCTCTGGCTGAAATGCTTCTCTTCACATAGCCAAATGCGGCACACCCTTCTCAGCCAGGTCCACATACTCCTGCTCCTGATCATCCCTTTTTGGACCCGGCAGCACTGCGGACCCCTCCTTGCGGTAAATGGGGGACACAGATCACCTGTATCACCGAGCACTGTCTGAGCACAAGCCAGGCCCCCACCCACAGCCCTGGGTCCTGGTGCTTTATCTACGCTATTGTCACAATGATTCTTTAGCTAATTAATCCCCTGGTTATACAAGTTCAACCATGTTTAAAAAGTGATCCTCATAAATCATGATGGGCAGAAATGCTTGTTCAGGGAAAAAAAAATCCCTCAAGGGTCAGCTCCTTTTGGAATCGTCTCCATGGAAGGTAAGATGGCAGGCGGGAGAAGCTGTAGAGCCCTGTGCTGGAGTGTCTGGTCTGTCCCTGCCCTGGCATCCCACCTCACCCTTGGTACCTCACCCTTGGTACCTCACCCTTGGTGTCCACCTTCCCACGCCCCCTCTGCCTGATGCCTCTCCAATTCAGCGCTCAGTCACAATGCCTGCCCTTTCACCTCCTAACAAACTGTCACTTTTCAAAAGGTTTCCTTGACTTAGTACACCCAGACTGCAACACAAACATTAAGTCATTAAATCCGAAGCATTTTCGTTGTCATTTGTGAAATGAAAAGCTTTCGTTCTTTGGCTAACAGAATCTCAAGCATCAGTTAACAGGATTTTGATTCTTGTTTTGGGTCTAGAAGGACCAGTGAAGGGACACTCAAGTCCCTGTCACCTTAATGGTGGGCCCAGAGAGGGCGCCAGCAGAGACATGCCACGCTTCGAGAACCCTGTGTCCACACATTGTCTTTTTCTAACAAAGCCTTCTCCAAAGTGCTTGTGGGAGATTTGAAGATTGTACTAGAGGGGAATGGGGGTGAACAGCCTCTGTCTGTTCCTTAACAAGTTTCTCTCTCTAAAACGATTCATTTTTTCTTTTGCAACAAAGCAGCTATGCACTTCGATAAAATTATTGCCTATCACAAATCAGATGAAGCATTAATGCTCTCTGGCGTCAATAAACACTAGAACGTGTATCACACATCAAACTATGTTTGTATAATCAATTCATTTTGTGAAACGGATCTTTGTTTCTCATCATGGAAAAGAAGCAGAGATTTTTTTTTTTCTTTTTAAAGACTATGATGTTGTCCTTTGACCTGAATTCTTGATATGCTATGTTCTCTAATCCATAGCTTACATTCTCAAGATTCTTTGTATGATATCATTCGACGCAGGAATTTAAATAGAATATTTAATTTTAACCGATTTAGAAAAGCAAGTTGACTAAAAAAGCTGAAAGTGGTTTTCGTGTTTATTGTAATGTGACTTTTCCCCAGCGTTAGGAAGGCATCCACGGTCCTAACTTCTGCATGAGAAATACACAAGCGAAGGCCTTAGTGCTTTTTAGTTATGGTCAAACATCCACGCTGGAGTTTCGTATCAAAGGAGAGTTTTCATTCTTAGCCCAACTCATAGCACTCAGAGAACAGCTATCAACAAGAACTGGTTACTGAATGATCAGTGATCGATAACTCTCGAATTATCAATAGGAAACACATCTCCGACAACCCCCTTCTCCAGGAGTTTCCAGCCAGCCAACACGCGTGAAGTTTCCAACAAACGGACACCCTTTGCACACTACAAATGTAACTTTCACGTTAAAACGTGTCATCCCATTTGATTCTTCAAATAATTGAGGGAGAGGTTTGATTTAAATGTTTTTATTTGAGATCTCAGTATTCTACCGCCTGCCTGCGAGACGGCAGAAATATCAAAATTTGGAGGAGGAACAGGACTGACACACACTGCAACGTCCCTAAAGGACAGGCCGAGAGACCAGAGGTTGCACGCTGCCTTGTTGGAGAAGCGCTGATGATCAGACCTCGCCCCCGGGTGCTCGCCATGCAAGCTGCACAGGCGCTGTCTTCAGGTCAAATCGATGGGCCGACACGTCCATACAGCTTGCCATATGCCAGCTCACCTCTAAACATGTCCACGCACTTCGTGTATACGAACGTGTAATCCTCACGACAGCCACGCTCATCAGGAACGATCCATATTACCCTTTTGTACATTAAAAAAAAAACTAAGGTGCAAAGTTAAGTGCAGAAATACCATTTGAACCAGCAATTTCTGCTTCCAGATACATTCCCAAGAGAATTGAAAGCAGGGACTCAAACTGATACTTATATTTACAGTAGCCCAAAAAGGTGGGAACAACCCAAGTGTCCAGTGATGGATGACTGGATAAACACTGTGGTACATCCACACGGTGGAACGTTATGAGGCCCTAAATGGGAATAAAATTATGCTGTGTGTTACAACATGGATGAACCCTGAAGATATTAGGCTAAGTGAAATAACTCAGATGCAGAAGGAAGATTATTATGGGATGGCATTTACACAAGGTACCTAGAGATAGAAAGTAGAATAGAGGTTACTAGGGCTGGAGGGAGGAGAGTTACTGTTTAATGGGCAAAGAATTTCAGTTTTGGAAGATGAGAAAGTTCTAGAAATAGTAGTGATGGTTGCAAAACATTGTGAATGTACTTAATGGCATTAAACTTTCCACCTAAAAATAGTAAATTTTGTTATCCATATTTTACCATGGTAAAAAAAAGAGACAGAAGGTCATGCTCCAATGGCAGAGCCCGGCCTGAAGCTCAGGCGGTCTGGCGCCAGAAGCCGCACCCTAAACTGGGTGCCGGCAGGACTCATGCACCTGCACCCAATCTGCTGTCAGTGCTTGCTGTGGGAAAGAGCCGAGATCCTTGTGTGCAAGGCACATCGTGGCCAACTACGATTCCCACTGGCACGCACTCTAAGACTCGACTAGACCCCGGCGAGGCCACCTGCAAGCCTGCCCACGGCTTTGGCCTTCCTTCCAACACACGCCAAGTGTGGCTCAGACTCCATGCCTCCCCACACTCCCCTGCCTCGGCTAGCCCCCTATGCACCCCACTCCCTTCATCTGCGGGTTTAGAGACAGCCCTTCCTACTTCCCGCGTGTTTTGCTAGAAGTACAGATGAAGTCAATGGCTGTTCCACCAAAGCTTCCTTCTAGGACATTCCAGGATGCATCTCTGGGATGTTTTCTTATTGTTTCTATAGTGATAGTTTCACATCAAGAACTCTGTCACCGGACGATACTCTTCTAAGCTACTGTGTCACTATATTTAACATTTCATATAAACCTGCCTTCTAAATTTTACTGTATACTCTTAAAGAAGAGAGGGTGATTTTAACGCTTTATTTTTCCCTCGGCTCTTAACAGAGAATGGCAGACACAGAGATGCACGATAAACGTCTGAGTAATAAATGTCTTTCTAATGGATACTCTAGGGTGTCATCTAGATAACGGCAAAAGTTTACGACTTTGACACTGAGATGCATTATGATGCTAGAGCATTTTTCTAAACAGAGATAAGCAGATTTCTCCAGAAAAGTAAATAAACTAGAATAACATGATACAACAATATTAATGGGTTCAATAAAAAAAAAAAAAAAACTCATGTGGTATGAGAACACATATAAGGAGAGGCACATTTAAAAGCTCCCAGGGGACCCATCAATCAATGCCATTTTCACAATCAGTCTTTAAGCCCAGGCATCTTGTACAGGGTTCAGAAAGAATGAACATATTGTTACTCCTGCAATTCTACTTGGTGTCAAATGACAACATCATCCATCAAGAAGGCATGACAGTAAATTCAAGCCCAGCCCGCCTCGGGCTGTGTGCACAGAGAGTTTCTGTGACACTATTCTCAGAGTCTCAAAGCCACGCTCTTAAAGAATGACTGGTTGGCTTTTCATCTGTGTACTCACTTCAAGTTCATCAAGTAGAACACAGCGAGCCATGAAACGGAGAATTTTTGCTCCCAATAGTTCAATTAAAAAATGAAATTTTTTATTATATACATTTGGAGATTTTAGAAAGTCAACGTCATTGAAATATATCAGAAGGATTGAGACAGCCCAGAATGGGATAGAAGGTCTCTATGAAACCACCCAAAGATAGGTGTCGAGTCTAGGGCTGGTGACAGGGACTTCTGAGTCCTCAGGAAACTCTGTCCCAATGTCCACTACACACTGATATCAAACCCCACCCAAACCAGCTTGAACCTGTGTCGGGGAAGATGGCCAAGAAGAACCAACCGTGCTGGCCATTCCCAGCTGGACTCGGGGACATTCTGACCCAGGACCACACAATAAGTGGGCACTGACATACCTGCCCAGAAGAAGGCACTCAGGTATGGCAGGCATTTCTTTGAATTAATCCCTATCTCTCTGATTTCAGTGGTGACATAAGGCTATTGGTTATCATCAGAAGCAAGAGGCAGAGCTGTCAGAGGTTGGCAGTTTCTGTCTTTGGCTTCTAAGGACACACCCAAGTTTCTGACCCTCTGACAGGAGTCAGCAGGCATGTATGACATCCGTGGGGTGATGAAAATATCTGGGAAGAGAACCTCCAGGGTTATACTGTGTTAACTTGGGCAGACAGGTTTTTGCAGTAAATGGCAATGGGAAAAACTAGGAGGCTTGGCTATATTTGCGGTCACTGGCTGTGAGATCTGAGGAAGTATTACTTACCCCTGACCTAAAGCAGATGGAAATCAAGGCTCCACCCAAAGGCAGTAGTGTCCGTCCCACTAAGTGGTCTTCCCAAGTGTTAAGTGGGAATGCTAATTACGCATTCCCCAACCAGTGCGGGGACCAGGCTTACTCAAATGCTCTATCAGGTTTGTAAACAGATTTTTTTTTTTTTTAACGGAGATATTGTTATGTGTGGGAATGCTAGCAAGCTGATTAATTTCTCTTAAAAAATTAAATGCTCTGCAAAGATAGAGGCTTCATTCCAGGAAGTGCCTGTTATTTGTAGATATTCAGGAAAAAGGAGACAAAAAAGAAAGGAAATTCTTCTATAGTTCATAAATAAGAAATACATACTATGGTTCTATATAAATTGAGCTAGCTCTGATCTATTTTTAACTCTACTTTGATGCTCAAGAGAAACTCACAGGGAAAAAAAGGATTTGATAAAAAGCAATATCCTCATGGGAGCATAATCAAATAAAGCTTAGTTTGGAAACTGGTTTTTTAGCCTCCTAAATACAAAGCATGCAATGGATTTACTATATCTTTAGCAAAACTATGAATATGAATGGAGACTTCAGAGTTAACCCAAGATTATGCAGATAGTTTAAGTTCTATTCAGAGCAAAATTTCCAATAGATTTAGAAATATATTCATAAAAAGGGGCTGGAACGAGATTGCTGGTATTTTCATACAATCTAAAATCATGGATTTAAAAGATCATCCTTTGGTCTGGCGCCTTTGAAATTACTCAGAACAATATGCACTTAGGTATCTAGAAGAGAATTACCAAAATCCTTTTGTGCTGATAACTCCATCATTCCTATATGATTTAGAAATAGTAATTTATCTTGAAAATTACATACTATATGCCATAAGCTAGTTTTTTTAAGATGTACTTTTACCTGAGCTTTAAGATGTGGTGTTTCCTGTAGTTAGCTTAGTTTCAGATACCGAAATGTTTCTATCAAATGGGCACCCTAGATTCTCCTAGAGTTTAATAGTTTTGTTTGTTTGGTTGGATGGTTGGTTTTGGTTTTAATTTCTAGGTGCCCACCTCCAAGTTTTCATCATCAGAAAGCAGTCGGTGTGAGATGAGGATTCCAACACGGCTCATAATATCTAAATACGTAATGAATATATCAATGGAAAGATTATTTTGGTAAATATCAGTCTCCTCAGACAGTTAGAAATGGGAGAAAGATGAATAATCCTGTCCCTACAACCCTCATGTGGTTTAAAAGAATCCAGTTTTAGACTCGGTTTGGCCTCAAGTCCAAGTACTCATCACCTAGCAGACACAAAAGTCACACAGCCCCCATGAGTGGCTTGGGGGAGTCCCCTAGAGACAGAACTTTCCAGGAGAGAGATGTGCACTCCAAAATAGACATAGCAGCATTTTCCTGGCAGGAATCACCAGTCTCTGAGACACCTCAGGAGACTGAGTCCTCTGGAGCTAGGGAGATGTGGGATCCACAGGGCTTGAGACCTCAGGCCCTGGGCACTGTCCTTGAAGTCCTAGAGTGTCAGGTTTTCCAGAATCTAACACCCGAGTCATGCAGGGTGGTAGGGCCCCGCCAACATTTCAAACCGCCTCTATATCTTGACATTGCTCCCAGCGTCCCTTCTGCCTTAGCAAAATCCCTTCATAAGGGGCTTGGCACCCCCATTTGGAGGCCCCAGGGACCATTACTAGCTTAGGGACTCCTGATTCCAGCTTTCAACGGCTAATCATCCATCCCTGGTGCGAAAAATAACGTTAACTTGCAAACACACACATATAAGCACCCCGTCTACCCTGAAGTATCTTTAAAACAAATTACTCACGAATAATACAACACATGGTGTTCTCTCCTGCAATCAAAGGGGATGACATTCTGCAGATATGACCATCATTACCGGCTTACTCGGCGGGCAGGAGAAGAGCGAAAGAAAATGTTGATACTTTATTAGAACTGCTCATTCTGATTTTAAGAAAGGGTTTAATCAACAGTGTGGCCAGGCTAGGGTGGATGGCATATATCCAAAGAAGCAAAGCTAATCCAGAAAGATGGGGATAGGGCCATGGCAACGTGTCACCTGTTGGAGCACACACAAACACGTGGGACTAAAGAAATTCATCAAAACTATGCAGATGACAGATGAGAAAGTGGGGGACGCTTGCGGTAAATTCAAAAATAAGGATGAGCCACTGCCATAGGGATTATGACCATAAGGCAGTAAATATTAGTTATGAAAATGAGTTAAATCAGAAAAGAGTAAAGAATAAAATAAAAACCACCTAAAGATAACACGCATCATTCTGATGTATGCTTTTCCAGGCTTCTTGTCTATGAATATTTTACATGATTGACATACTGTACATAGACATTTATACTGTTTTCATCAAAGATTATAATAAATGCCATTTAACCCTGGTTTTGATCATTGGTTTGTCTGGTAAATTAAGTCCAGTAACATTACTGAGATGTGCCTATGGCAGTGAGTGCTGAGAGGCGCTGCCCAGGTCCACCTCAGGAAAGAAGCACCTAATCCCCTGGCTGCTGAAAGAGCGGCCACCAGACAACCCTTAGCTGCAGAGTGACTCAGCTGACGGTCACTCCACCTTCCTGGAGCAGCCTCATCCCATGACTAGTTGGCTTTGGGGATATATAGACTCCATCTCCTTCCCCCAAGCAAGCCCCACAGCTCCCCTGTAGGTCCGCTGGGGTCTCTGTTGTGAGGACATCACAGACCAGCTTCTCCTTTTGCCCAGTCCTGCACCCCTCCCTCC
>NW_024351073.1:19655733-19733220 GCF_902729225.1 Pteropus medius | reverse complement strand
CTCCCTCTGCAGTGCTGACTCCGAGAGCAGCCCCCAAAGCCTCCTGCGTGCTATTCTTCATCTCAGGGTCGGCTTCTTGGAGAACCTGACCCGAAAGTCTAGCATTTATCAGAAAAATAAGATATTTAATTTCCAACTATTTTTGAGACAGAATTGTACGAGACTATTTCAATTTCAAAAATTTAAAATATTCTGTTAGTCAAAAGCGTGTAAAGATCTTTGAACTATAAGGCAAATTTTTATTAAGCTATTGAGCATCCACTGTAGGGCATAAACCTTGCCAGGGGCTGAAAATACATAAATAAAACAGGTGTTGTCTTTGATTTGTGAATTCTATAAAGGTTACTAGTGTGTGTGTGGCTGTGAGTGTGTATACATGCATGTGTGGTGTGCTGTGTGTGCTGCAGGCACGTGTGTGAGTTAGGGTGAGCAGTCTATAGAGAACAGAACTATTTAAAATATGGTATGAAATGGGTAAAATGAACCGGAAGAAACGCTGCATCTAAAAATATTTTGTTCTACTATTTCCAATTATTTCTATAGGATCGAAATAGGAGAAAAATTCGAGAAGAGACTTGGAGAAAACGGACATCTGCTAGCTCAGGAAATAAACTTTAAGCAATATATCAGAGTAAATTTTTACATCATCATTATATTCCTTCGAATGCCAAAGTGAGACTTCCTACTCCGCCCAAGGTGTGTGCTTATTTCTCCATTGACAGGGAACAAGGGGCTCAGATGATGGAAAAGCATTTGAAGCAGTTACTTTGCATAAAAGGAGTCTGCAATTCAGAAGAAAGGAGAAAATTACATGAGCAATTAATGTGTCTTTATGAAGTGGTAAAGCAGTTAGTGGAAACTTTAACGCCAGCCACCAGCATTCACCTGGAGCTTCAGCCCCAGGGGGCTGAGCTGGGGAAAGGAGAAAATGCGAGTTCACAGAGAGACTGGGCACTGAGGGGAGTCAAAGAGGACCTCGCACCCACCTGCAGACGAGGTCAACCATCTTCTCTAGAGATACTGAATTTACAATGACTCTTGCATCAGATATGAGACTGTGAATGTCTAAACCCCACTGGGAAACGGAGCAAAAGCTGTCAAGACCTCGAGACCTTGGGCGGTGAGCACGCTGGCCTGGACCACACGGCGAGGTCCCGCGGGACCTGGGAGGTGGGGGTAACCAGGGGAGTCAGCCTGGTCTTGAGATGCTGCGCATCCATCAAGGTCCCAGGTGATGATCCTGGGCCTAGCAAGTCCCTCTGAGAAGCCGGGGCCTAGTGACGTAGACTGTAGAGGGACGAGAAGCTCGCAGTCAGCACGGAGAGCTCTCTGCGTCCACACTGCTTGCCCGATGAAGGCACTCAGGGTCGCCAGCCTCTGTACCGTGGTGACTTTAAGGAATCATCTTGAGCGAACGGTCTTCCCCCTTGGTGCCGTGACCCCGACTCCAGCACCATTAAAAAAAAACAAAAAAAACAAAACAAAAAGAAAAAAAAAAAAAAAGAAAGGAATACAAAACCAGCCCTCCTCCTCCATTCTATTATTTGAAAACCACTTCACCTTCCCTTATTCATTTGATAATCAGAACATGTCATCCCCAACTTGCCACAGGCACTAGAGTCCCATTTTTGAAGGAAATGGGGATCGTGTAGCTGTAGGGATAGGGAGGCAGAGATCCTAGGGCTGACCTTTTGCCTCGAGATCCGGTGACATGCATTTAAAATCCGAGTTCAGCTCCCTTCTTTGAAGTGTGTGTGTGTGTGTGTGTGTGTGTGTGCGCGCGCGCGCACGCGCGCGCGCGCTTGGGGGGGTGACGCCTCTCTCTTTAGAGAGTTGTCATCAGAGTAAAATGCACTGGAGTGTGGGGACCTGTTTGAGAGCTAAATAGTCTAAGAAACACATAAGCTAGCTTTTCCTCAAAGCCTTCTGACAACGCATTCTCTCTGTTCTTTGTTACTAAAACACTTAAAAAATTAAACCACTGCATTTCCTTCTTATGGAACATTAATTAATCTACGACCATTTAAAATGCAAGAGCAACGGTAATAAAATGATTCACTGTCTCACTCTTTTTGGCAATGCAACAGCCTGCTATTTGCTATAAAGTGCACTCCAAAAATTACCCCCAAAACGTATCACATGCTCATGCGTGCATGTTAGCATTACAGTATATATTTTTTTCCTCGACTTTGTCTCCTATACATAATTTTTCTCCATAGGTGGGATCATGCTGAGTGTGAAATTTCTTGCCCTGCTTTCTTTACTCTCCATGACACATGAGCATCTTTTCACAAGTATCATCTTGTTAAGAGGCAGCTTGTTCTCTGTTTATTGCATGAGTACTTAGAGATCGAGGATAACAAAAAGTACTGCTGTCTTTAATCTCACAGAATATTACTGAAAAATATGGTATTTTCATGCCCGACACACCTCGGAAAAAGGAAATCTTTGAAATACAAAAAAAAATGTACAGTAGGAAAATTACACAATTGGCAAAATATATGAAAGGGCTGACTTACATAGACATTTTTTTCCTGATGCTACGAGCGTGAGCTCTGGACCTCCATTCCTGGTTCGGATCCCAGGTCTACCACTTACTGTTTGGGTGATGTAGAAAGTACCCTGAACTCCGTCACCTTCCACTTCCCCATCTGTAAAATGGGGCCAAACCCAGAACCTCCCTCACAGGCTTGTTGTAAGAATTAAATGCAGTTCTATAGTAAAGCGCTCAGAAGAGCCTTCTATCCACAGTAAACACTCGATAAATATTAGCTTGTATTCCTTTGAAAGGTATTAAATAATTTAGAGCAATGTTTCGCAAAGAGTGGACCCCAGACTTTCAGCATCAGCATCACCTGGGAACTTAGAAATACAAATTCTTGGGCTTGATCCAAGACCAACAGAATCAGAAGCTGGAAGACTGGGCAGAGAGCGAATAGCGTTAGTTTTTAATAAGCTTTCTAGATCATTCTGATCCAATCTTGAGTTTGTAAACCACTGGGATAAATGCAGAATATACCATGAACTCTTTTTATAGATATGCATTCCTAATGGTTTTCTGGGTTTGTATTAATTTGACATGGTGAGGGAAAGGCTGGTTAACAGCTATAAAGCACTGCTTAGAGATGTCCCAGGTATCTTTAATGTTAGTTCATGACCTTTGTGACACTCAAGTATTCTAAGACAAAATTCAAGCGCAGGTTAATAAATTAAACGTCTGAAAAATAATGTTAAAATGATGTTTCGTTACGACTCCATACAAAATAAAGAGCAAATATGGACATTAAAAACTTTAATCAAAAAAAGAAGTTATGGGATTGAATAGAATTTATACACATTATACATCTCATAGTTTTGAAAATCCATTCATTCTCAGATATTATATGATTCTTTTGAGTTGGACATTAGTATCCTAAAGAAAAAGAGTAAATAGTTCCCTTTAAAAAGTTATTTCCTTTTTATTCTGTTTTGACGTGGATAAGGAAAGCAAAGACCAAATGATGAAGATACTCATGCTTAGGTTGGGTGAATGAACAGTCTCTCCAAGGTCAAGAAGAAGGGTAGGATATATCCCCAAAGCATGGTATTAGCTTTAGTGAACAGGATTATGAAAAGCATATCTCAACATCCTTTACAAAAATGAAAGCAAACTGCTCAAAATACATATTCATAAACTTTTATATATATTTCTTCATTATATTATCTGGTAAAATAATATTATAGAATGTGGAATCTTAAGTGCTACTTGTGAGCTCATTCATCACCAAATGAAGATGCACTACATTCACCCCCAATATTCCTAGAATATTCTGAAGCAACTCAAGAGCCCGTGAACCATTTGGTGGATTCACCATGGACTGAATCTGAAGAAACTTCCTGCATGAGTACCATATTGGAGCAGTTCCTCTGTGCTCCTATGGGTTTATTCCAAACAGCAAAGTATCAATGTGTCCAAAAACCAATTCATTCCCTGGAACTGGCCTCAAGTTCCATAAGAATTAGATGCAGTTTCCAATTTTTTCTACTAGTTCAGAAGTCAAGATTTTCATCTAACAGAAGAGTGGGAGAAAGGAAGAAAATTGTGTGGACCTTTGCAGGGCACTCGGCGAAGCATACAAATCCATGCTGATTGTGTGACAACGTTTTGCCAAACACTGCAAGTCCAGAGGAAGCGCAGCCATACCTAGTATTCATTTCCACACAGTCATCAACCTAATCGTTTTCTCATTGAAGCCACGGCCACTGTCCTTAATGGTAGTCTTAGCTCACTGAAGGGATGCTGCATAAACAGGGCAAGGAGCTCTGCTAAAATAATTGTCTTCCTGATCTTACTTTCAAAGATTAATTCCTACCGTTAATGCTGCTGCTATTTTCATAATACTAACTGGATGCGAAGAAACCCAGGGACGTGGTCAATGATCAGCTTTATTCTATATGTGTTCCATCATTAGTCAATGACATTCTACTTGAGATTTAGAAGCTTAATGAAGAAAAATATAAATGATCGATATGTTGGTGCATTGTTCATTATTTTTCATAAAGAGCTCTTTCTTAATCACCCTGGCTGGGAGCATTCGGGCCGACACAGCCTGTGTTGGAGAGCTCTCCAACAATTCACAGGATGTTGTTTCTAATGATAAAGTTCTCATAAGCAATTCTCCATCGTTTTCCTGTAGCCTAATAAGATTTTTCACTTGGCTGTCTATAATAAGAGTTAAAACAACAAAAGCCATACATCGTTCTTATAAAAATGATGCGTAGCATGTACGCTCAATTTTTAAAATCCCTATGTTATTGTTATTAAGATTAATTAACACCAATAAATCAACAAACCCCAAGTGTTGATGAGGATGTGGAGAAAAGGGAACCCTTGTGCACTGGAGGTGGGACTGCATATTGGTGCAGCCACTATGGGCAACAGTATAAAGGTTCTTCAAAAAAATTGAAAATAGAATTATCTTATGACCTAGCAATTCCACTTCTGGGTATTTGTCTGAAGAAACCGAAAACGTTAATTCGAAACGATATATGCACCCCTATGTTCACTGCAGTGTTCTTTACAATAGCCAAGACATGGAAGCAACCTAAGCACCCATCAATAGACAAATGGATAAAGAACAAGTGGTATGTATATGCAATGGAATATTACGCGGCCGTAAAAAAGAATGAAATCTTACCATCTGCAACAACATAGATGGACCTATTATGCCAAGTTAAATAAGACAGAGAAAGACATATACAATATGGTCACACTTGTATGTGGAATCTAAGAACAAAATAAACAAACACAACAGAAACAGACTCATAGATACAGGGAACAAACTGAGGGTTGCCATATGGGAGGGGGCTTGGGGGGCTGGATAAAAAAGGTGAAGGGATTAGGAAGCATAAATTGGTAGTTACAAAATAGTCACTTTTTTGCGATGTAGAGTACAGCATAGGGAATATAGTCAATAGTATTGTAATAGCTATTTACAGTGCCAGGAAGATACTAATCAATAGAATCACTTCGCATATTATATAAATGTCTAACTACTATGCTGTACACCTGAAACCAATATAAACTATGATGAAACTAATATTGAATGTCAACTATAATTGAGAAATTAAAATAAGTATTACTATTAACATTAATTTGTTGTTTCCCAGATGTGTGGGAACCAACAAATTAATGTTAATAGTAATACTTATTTTAATACTTATTTCCATACTTCGGGTCAATTCAACTTACAAGTGGACACTGTTTCTTGGTGTCCTATGTTCAGACTGTGGGGGACTTGAAGATGGACATATCAGGGTCATTGATCTCCAGGTGCCTCCCACGGCAGATGGGAGACACGAGATTCCTCAAGCATTGTTTTCATGTGAAGACTGTTCTTCAACTTGCACGGAACTCTGGCTGACCGTAGGTGCATCCCCATCACAGTTCCTACTCTTCTTACTAGAGGCGGGGACCTTGGGAAAGAGCTCAGCCATGTCTGAGGCCCAGGACCCAGCCCTTGGGCTGCCATGCTGGTCAGTTTATTAAGTTTATCCCACCCCCCTGATGCAGCCTGATCTCAGCCCTAATGAACCACTGTCTGTGCCTGACTTCTGACCACAAATCTAACTTGTCACTTACAAGTGGCTTAGTGATACTGGAGTCATTCCATGCAGCTACTGTTTGGGGAACTATCAGTACAGGTCCACGGTTTAGATGAGCAAGTCATTCAGCTGCAAGAACTGCCTCCATGTAACACTGATGCAATTGGCAGAGCGTGGATGATGCCAATGGCCAGTGGAATTCACAGCACTGTCACATGCTCCTTTCTCTACTAGGTTCATGCTCTCTTGTAGGTTGAACCATAAGAAATTGCTACAGCTATAGGTCAAATGGGTGGATATTATAAATATCACAAATTCGACCTAATATTTGTATAAATCTATACCCTATGTATCATGGCTCCAATTTAAAATGAACTACATTCATGCCTACTGCCCTGCTGCTCGCTTCGGCTGCAAGAAATCTCTGCGTGCTCCAAAGTGTCTCTCTGGATCACTTTCAAGTTGCCAGCATGGCTCTTTATGACACGGACCTCGCCAGTAGGCTGTGGATGGGTCCTCCCAGGACTGTACCTGTTCCCCTTTACCTTTGTACCTTACAGGTCCCCTTGCTCCTTGTAAGCAAGTGCCAAATAATTATTTGCAAGAGTCACTGGGAATCCCAGAGGAAGCAGAGAGATGGTTATTGCCTGAGCCTACAGTCACAATACTCGTGTTCACATCCGAACGCGATTCTTTCCTACTGGTTTACCCCTCCCTGGAAATGGAAATAATAATAGTTTATACCTACCTCAGAATTTCGTGTGAGAATTAGTTACCTCATCAAAAAGTGCCTAGAACAGGCAAGGGTTCAATGGCTATCAGCGATTATTATTATTTCAAAAGGGCAAATGCTACAAACGAGTCTCCTGTAGCCACGGGCCAGACTGCAAAACGCAGAGCTGATGGTCTGATCTGAAGCCCAGTGTCTAGAGCAGTGGATATCATCAGTGAAGGGGACAGGCCGGAGCACAGGCTGAGGCCCCTGGCTGCACAGGGGATTCACCTGAGGCACCTTAAAAGCTTCGGGTCCCTAGGCTCCTCCTCAGACCACTGAAATCACAGTCACTGAGGCTGAGGCCACCACATCCGGATTTTCATGTTCCCCAGGTGATTCTGACAACACAGGTGGGCTTGAGAACTGCTAATGTAAAACACTCCTGGGCCACGTTGAACTATGACTTATTGTAGTTTAGTACTAGTTCCTGGGATGATGGGACATAACCATAAAAAAAGTCAGTTCAAGTAAAAATTCTTTTCCAAGGTCACTGCACCCCAATTAGAAAAGCATCGTCATTTCTGTTACTTTCTTTTCATCAAACTGAGGCTGTCACCGTAAAGGACATCAAAGAATAGAAAAAGTTTCCCAAATTACACTCGGCGACAAGAGTTCAGGAATCAGAAAAAAAAGCACGACTCAGCCTCGAGCCTTAGAACATTACAAATACACTAGCATTTTCTATAAAGGGCTGGAGACAAGACCCAGGAAATTGTTTTCTTATCTTGAATAAGGACATATTTGGATATGACACCCACACTAAATCGATTCTGTTATGTGACTACAATCAACTTTTCTCGGGGCGCATGAATGCAAATGCACGTCAGGCCCCAGCACCGCAGCTCTATAAGAGACCAACCCCCAGATCCTCATAGCCATACGTTCTACCTTTTTCTTTCCTATTACTGGCCCCTCAAAGGAGTCTTTTTAGACTCCCCCTGCCTCACTCCTCCACCCCGCCCCGCCCCCCCGCCAAATCCCACCCACATGCAATTTTAATACCACAGAGACTCTGTATATCTATTTATGTGCCGTGGCTGTCCCCTGTGGAGGACACTTGCTATAATTTAAATGGTTCTACCAGCTAAGGGCGTGAGCTGGGAGGGGTTGCACACCCAAGGGGATACTTTCAAATCTTAGAATCAGTAAATATTTACGACCAGTAATGAATTATGTCAAATTCTAACCCCTTGTCCCGTATCATGCTGCAGAGACCTACTGTCTGGTGAAAACACCCTTCTTTTGAGAGAAAGGTAAATAGATGGATAATTGTAAAATAAAGAATGACTCTACTTATTATATCAAATGTCCTTTTAACATTCCAGATTTTTCTGCTCATTTTCTGAGTAAGCTCTCTGAATGGTAATTCTGAGTATTAACTTTGTTTCGTGTTAGACAATTTGATGGCTACAGCTGTCAACATATATTGGTAATATATAGCACCTAGTAATGCAAAATATTTTACTACTACCCATAACAACTTTCATTTACATTGTATTTACTGTTTAAAAATGTGTCGATGTATATTATCTTATTTAAATAACGGGTAGGTGGTGAAATGATTATGTATTTAACAATAAACTTAAGAAGGCATATAATCAATTCAAATTAAAATTACAGTTTTGAAAGAAACGAAAAGGTGGCTATATAACTCTGAATTCAGGCAATGCCTCAGTACACTTAGGAAAGACAGTGGCTTCCATTTTTACTATTTAATTGTGTGTGAATCAAAACCCCATGCCTCTACTGAAATATCACAAAGCCTTAATAAGGCATCATCCTACCTCCTATTTAAGTGGGTCCTGCAAAACCTACAGCAATGGGAGAGAGAGGCTAAACCCTGAACTCTACTTCTGAATTCCAGCCTCCTCATTTATTAACATAAAAGTCTCAGAACAAGCAAGGCATGTAATTGTTTGAACCCTATCAACACGTGTATGATTCCTCTAACTGTGCTCTGGGCCTATGAGCAGGTATTGCAAGTCGTGGAATGAAGTTTTACCTCTGAGAGTGCTCAATGAACCGCAATCAAAATCACTGATTTCTTTTCAGGTCTCACTTTGGAAACTATTTCAGGACAGCCAAAATGGGCAGGTCCTCTTAGAGTTTTCTACGTAGATTAAGTCTGCAAACATCCCAAGCTCATAAAAACGTTTCTATGCACTGACAGACAATGAAAATAGATCAGAAAAATGATGAGCTGTGCTTTCCACTCCAGGGAAGCATTCTGCACATATGCAGGTATTCCATGATGTAAGGAAGATGCAGCAGGACTATGCGGTTTAGGGCGGAAGATACCTATTTTCTGACCGAATGTTTAGAAATAAAAATAGCTCTATATTACTTGTACAATTTACATTTGTAACAGCTAGATAGTTTGAGGATTTATTATTGTCTTGCTCTGTTTTAATTTTTTGTGTTTTATTCATTCATTGAATCGAATATACAAATTGTGGTATATCCATATAATGGAATACTACTCAGTCACGAAAAGAAATGAAGTATTGAAACCTATAACAACTAAAATTTAATAGTTCTTTGTAATGAGGCACTTAGCAAATTATCAACTAAAAGGAATGAATTTAATTAGAGCAAATAAACCTATAAAAAACTACATTAATCATAGTGATCCAGCAATCCCACTTGTAGCTATACATCCAATAGAATTGAAAACATATATATACATATAAAAACTTTTACGTGAATGTTCATAGAAGCACTATTTATAATTGCTCAAAATAGAAACAACCCAAATGTCCAACAACTGATTAATGGATAAGATGTGGTATATCCATACAGTGGAATATCATTAGGCAGTAAAAAGGAATGAACTACCAATACATGATACAACATGAATGAGCTTTAAAAACATTTCTCTAAGTAAAAAGAGCCAATCATAAAACAGATCATATTGCGTGATTTCATTTATATAAAATGCCTAGGAAGGCAAATCTATAGGGCTGGGAAGGTACGGCACTTCTTTTATTGTTCTAAAATTGATTGTAGCAATGGTTGCAAGAATGTATAAATATACTAAAACCCATTAATTTTTACACGTTAAATGAATGAATTGAATGGTACATGAATTATATCTCAATAAAGTTGTTATTAAAAATAACCCTACAGAAGTTGTTATAGCGATAAAGAGTAAAGGAATCTCATTAAATAAAAAAGGTTACTCTCCCCAACTTCTTATCAGTGTAAGAAGAAAACAAAACACAATGAAAGTAAAAATATTTTAAAAGAAGACATAATAATGTTTATAAATTACTCACATAAAAACCTTATGGGAATCTCCAAACAAATTACAGAAGTTACGAAAGACTTCAGCAAGTTTGCTTGTTATCAGATAATTATATAAAATCAATTGCATTTTTATATAAAAAGGAAACCTTTAACAGATGCCCCTAATAAAGAAGATAACATTTCCAAGAGCAACAAAACTCTAAAGAGCCTAAGGCTCGTTTGGGTCAAAAAAAAAAAAGAGTCAATCACAAATGCATGACAGACTTTAATGTAAAAAGTCTGCAATTATTAAAACATAGGAAATTGTTTTCATGTTGTTTTTGTAGGTAAGATTTCTTAAACAAGACTCCAAAAGCATGAATCCTAAAGAAAACTGACTGATCAACGTATCAACACCAAAACAAGCACTTCCATTCATAGAGGACAACATAATGAAAAAACACAAACCAGGAGAACATGCTTGTAATACATTCAACTAACAAAAGATCAGTATCCGAATATATTGAGAATTAAAATAACTAAGAAAAAGAAAAACCACCAATAGAAAAATGTATAAAAGACATTAATAGGCATTTAATGGAAGAACAAAAATCAATATTTAGTAAATGTATAAAAAGTTCTATTAGTGCAGAAGTCGGGGAGATGCAAACTTCAAATCCACCAAATTTGCAACTGCACCAACAAACACTTGGAAAATAGTGAGTTTTGCTGAGTATCTGGAGCGATGGATTATCAACTGCTGATGGGAATGTAAATTTGTACAGTACTTTTAGAAGCTCTTTGGCATTATAGAAACTGATGATTTTCAAATCCTACAAACCAGCCAGTACCGTTCTGTGCACACACAAGAGAAACACTTGCACACCCACACTGAGAGTCCCGCGTAATTATGTCACAATCATACGTTTCTAAAAGGAAAACCTGCAAAGTCTGCAAATGTCCTTCCCAGGAGAAAAGGTAAATAAATGCCTTTTGCCATATTCACTCACATATGAACCAGGAGGTATTAGTGAAACAAATGTATGAACTACAAGTACCCACATCAATGTGGAAAAATCTGAAAAACAGTTGAGTAAAAAAAAGTACGTTGCAAAGACTATGTAACATAATTACGTAAGGTTTTAAAACAAGCAAACTAAATCATATTTTGCACCTTTGGAAGTGTGCATGTAGAGAAATATAAAGAAATCCAAGGGAAAGAATAAACACAAAATTCAGCTGAGTGTTTATCTCTCACTTAGAGATATAAAAAGAAAAGAGCGGAGAAGAGTTTCTACCCACTGATCAGATTCTATTTCGGCAGCAGGGCTGTGGCGTTATTTTTTTTAAGTCATACATATGAAAATACCACTTATTCTCCACTGCCTGTGTCACATACTACATCCCATACTTTGTAATAGTATATATGCCACTATCTTAAAATACAAGGTTTATTTCTGAAACTTAGGTTTGTATAGCATGTTCTTTAAAAAATTCTCTTCACTTCATTACTAAAACCCTATTAAGAAATGATGACGTTTTAAAAAAAAATAGGCCATCGGTCCATTTTAATAGAATACTTTTATTTGGAAGAATCTTATTCTATCATTGTGCTCAATTAGTATCTCAGAGTTTTACTTGGTTTTGCACTTTTTTGACTAAAGATGAAAAAAATTCTCCCTGGGAATAATAATACAAGTTAAATCTTCTGTAGAAACTGGTAACTCCAATCTCCTGCTAGAAACACTGCCATCTTCTTTATATTTTATTTCCTAAAATTCCCTTATTCTAAAGTTTTCAATATTTCTTTATAAACTTTCAAATATTCTATGGAGTTTTATTTCTCCATTAGTCTATTCTTCCTTTCTTCTGATGCCATAAGTTACATATAAAACTAAGTTCTGATTAATTTTCTCCCTCTGGAATGCTGGTTCCTTAGCCAAATCTAATAAAGATCTGAAATGGTCAGGTTTAAGCTTAAAATACACCTCTGTATCCCTACCCCAAAGGGCGGACTAAATAGAATGGTGCTAATTTAATTCTCTCTCTCCTGCAGTTGCTGTGTCATCTTGGTATTAAGTAGTCAATCACGAACATGAAAGGTTAGCTTGATCATAACATTTTCTTATAGACACTAGAGAGAGCAATTGTGACAAGGGAAGAATCTTGATATCGTCCCTACTAAATAAGTCACATCTTTAAGGAAGTGTTAAGACTACAGGCTACATGAGGGCAGTCAATCTGCTTCTCTCTTCCAGAGCTGTATTCTCCGTGTCTATCACATATACACCATCCATACATGTTGAATGAATGAATGAATGAATGAATGAGATCCTGCACTTCTTCCTGTCATAAGGGAGGACCTCACAAACCCATGTTCCTATAGATTTATCCTTGTTTTATTGACCCCAGCAACCCACCCACATGGCCGTGGGCAATGCTTCTTTGAATTAGAAACCAGACAGGAAGACTTAGCTTTTAGACACGAGTCCCAGTAGGAAGCCATTAGCTCCCACGATTCCTCAAAAATCCCGAAGCTTTAAAAGAATGCTAACAATTCCAAAGTTTATATGATGTTGAGGATTTTCTCCATTCCCACTTTCATCTCTTTGGTAAAATTCTTTTCTAGTGCTAGGTTATAAAGATATTAAATAACACTTATTAATAGAAGGACACAGACACTCAAAATTACAGTGACCTTGAGCAACTTGAAGACAAATGCAATGTTCATGGCAATGAGACAGTGTCCTAAAGAGTGTAATGATTCAGTGTATTATGGCTATTTTATTACATACATATAACTTACACGTTAATTTACGCACGTCACTTTACTGCAGTGTTCCCTGGCAGAAAATGAGATAGTTAAAATATTCTGTCTTCAGTGAACTTTATATCATCATAATCATCCACTAAATAAAAGAAAAAGACGAGAAAGGTGTAAATAAATAAATCTCTCCGTGAAGATGAGGGTACTTCCTATCTACTTGTGTATGTTCAAATCTAACTATAATAGTCATAGCAATCCATTAATTAAGAAGACCAACCCACATATATTGAATATTTTCTCAGTGACAAACATTATGCTATTTTTTAAAACACGTTTTCCCATTTAATCCTTACAATAAATTTCTAAATTAAGTATTATTCTCCCCAATTTACACACATAAGTGGAGTTTCTAGACGACTAGTGTATTTCCCAATGTCACATAGTTAGCAACAAGCGGAGCTGGGATTCAAACCTAAAGCTTACATGTTCCAAACTCCATTGTCCTACACACCACCCGGTGCCACCTCCTAAAATTAGGGCTTCGGTATTTGTTGGACATTTATGGCAGGCACTATGTGAGTCTCAAAAGATGGAATGAAACTTTTCACCTTAAATGAGAAATGTCAGAATGACAGTGAGTTCTCAACAGGTGGATGCCATCATTAAGATATTAGAGAGAGAAGGTTAATGGCCAAATTTTGAATAAAGTTGGCAGTCAATCCCTTGAGTAGATCTTTTCAATAAAATCTTGCTGAGAGTTACATTCTCAAATAAGTGCATAAGACTAAGCAACAATATGTGACAATTTTTAAACTTCCTCAGCTCTTGAGGTACTAAACAAACAGATGTTTGAGAAGATGGGCTTATGAATACAGTTTTACTGTCAACAAATTAGGCAACATCTTGCTGCCTGCTGCTAACGCAGCAGTCTCTTAAATATAAAATTCTATGATAGTTTCTCCTGGATAAAAGGAATTAGAATACATTCACACACACTTCCTACAATATTCTTCCTGCTATATCTCTGCTGCCTTTTCTATGTTGTTAATTTGAACACACAGTGTTCACGCCGTTTGCCAAGCTGCCGTCATCCCAGCATTGATGACATAAGTTTTTACTTCTTAGTGAGTCAAATGCACATTGTTACTTGGTCGGTTGAAATATCACTGGTTACCAATCCTCCAAAATAAGTATAAACAAATTAACAAATATAAATATGAGTAACTTGGTAAAAGCTTTTGGACCCACGGCATTTAAGCAAAGAAAGAACGGGCATGGGTGGGGACAGACAAACGCCTTCATCAACAGACATTTCTCCAGCTCATTATTTTTATCCATTTATACAACCAGGGAGAGTAATGAGCATACATCTTTTGGTCAATGTATTCATCTCTTGCTGTTTGCCATTTGAAAAATATCTCTTTAAAGAGTCACTGGCTTCTGTATCTTAATTTATTCAGCATTTCCTGTCTCCCCTATGTCACCCCTGAGATACTGCCCTTCTTTTTACAAGCACACGATACCACAAGCTCCATCTCTAGCTCCAGCAGTGGATCCAGACACATATTAAGTTGCACCCTGTGAAAGGGAAATTGATTTGAGCTTTCTTCCATTTCAGCGTGTCAATTTCCAGGTGGTTGTTAGTCTGTATTATGAAGGAGACAAATACGGTGCTATCCTAATCCAACAGGTGAGCCCACAGTGAGAGGAACCATTTTGTAATCTTTTGTAGAAAAATTAGGAAGGAGACATCAGTGAAAACGTTATATTCTTCGAGGAGAAAAAAAATGGATATGATTCACTGGTAACAGTGTGCAAGATGCTTTACTTAAAATTCTCATTTGATCTCTACAAAATTACAGAAAAGCATTAACCCCATTTATGTAGATGAGAAAAGTGAAATTCAGAAAAATTAGCAAAGCTAGTCAATACCACGAAAATATAATAATGATATTTAGCTCTAGTTTATGGAACTGCAAACTTCACCTTTCAGATAGATAAGTTAAAAGAATGCTATAAGGATGAGAGAAAATATAAAGAATCTTCTAGACTAATTAAATTTATAAAAATTTTTAGTTCTCCACCAACCAGCACATTAAATTTCAAAATATATTTTGTTAGTTTGCCTAAAACATCTGTTTTACAATGCAAAATCTCTCAGTAAAATTTGGTATATTGGTTATTGTTAGATGTAAAATTAATATTAGTTTTTTATGTCATTTTGGAAAGAAGTCAGGCTTCAAAACTGACGCAAAAGTGTTAAGATATATTAGCTGATATGAGACATATATCAAATGATTATAAATATTAAGCTTTCAACCTTTTTAGGACCCACATCAAATTCTCAGGACAGTTGACTATCTGTTATCCCACAGAAATCAGAACAATGTATTTAATGGGTGGTACAGACTGAATGTTTGTGCCCTAACCCCCCAATTTGCATGTTTTAAGCCTAACCCCGAATATGATGGTATTAGTAGGTGGGGCCTCTGAGAGGTGATTAGGTCACAAGGGTGGAGCCCTCATGAATGGGATTAGTGCCCTTATAAAAGAGACCCCACGGCACCCTCTAGCACACTTGCATCATGAGGACACATTGCAAAGACTATGAACCAGGAAGTGGGCTCTCAACAGACATCAAATTTATCTGCATCTTGATCTTGGACTTCTCAGCCTCCAGAAATGTGAAAAATAGATTTATGTTATTTATAAGTCAACCAATCTATAGTATTCTTTAATAGCAGTCTGAACAGACTGATATAACAGGGTAACTAGTATTTTATAGACATAAGCATTAGTATAATTTGTCCATTGTCAATTGGAAAGAGAATCCTGAATAGTTATTCTGGCTGCATTTAAAAGCAATAACAACATATACTATTAACACTTTTTACTTCATTTGTGTAAGAATGAATCTTAGCAACATGTTTGTATCTCTAAGGTGAAAATAGATGGGAGATGTTTAGATGGTTATTTACGACATAATTTAAGACACCATTTAAGACTGAACAACAGCATTGTCCTTGAGGAGTAAAGATAACTGGGTTCAGAAATCGATGTCTGGTCAATGGCTGCTGGATGCTGGGAAAGTGATTTTCTATCTCTGAATCTTAGTGTTCACATCTACAGTATGAAATAATAAGACTTAACTCATGGGGTTAACTAGGAATAAATGGCATGATCTATATAAGCCAGTTAATATTGTGAGTGGCCTACGGGAATCAATAAATGCTACTATTATAATTATTAAAGTCACCACTATTATTACTATTGTTATCACTATCATCACCATCTTAAAACCAGAATGAAGGTATGAGATAAGGTCAATCACAGTTCCACACATAGAGCTTCACCTCTGGGAAGCACGGAGGTGAAACTGGGGGGCCCCGAAAGTATTCTAGAAAATTCCTCCTGGTTTATCTAGAGGAAAAAAAAAAAACAACTGTAGTAGGAAATCTTAAAAGAATAAGCTCAGCATTTAAAACAAGGTAGAAGAGGTGAGGAATTGAAAAAAGGAAAGATAATGGGGAAAGATGGTGGTAAAGGGGTTAAGACAAAAAGAACAGGGGGTCTCGATGGGGCCTAAATCAGGAATATTCGTGAGAGAGGTTTCTGCTCTGGAATTTAGAGTGGAAGGAAACAAGAAAAACACCCATTAAGAAAACTGGCAATGCAGAAAACAATGCCAAAATATGTCTACAGTCTTCTATTTTGTTATTTTTCCTGTTTTGACAATGAAGCAGTCATTCCAAAAGACTTCAAAAATGCCACTGCGATTTTAATTCTGATTACCAATTCAGTAAACTGTCTTGTCTAAATAAATCAGTATGACTTTGTTGAAAGAGCAATACTTTAGCCACGTGAGAAATAATCATGGGAACCAATGGCTATTCTCTAATTTTATTTTTTAAATGTATTTTTCTATTTATTTATTTATTTATCTATCTATCTATCTATCTATCATCTATTTATTTATTTATTTATTTTTCTATTCATTCATTCGTTCGTTCGTTCGTCATTCATTCATTCATTCATTCATTCTAAACAACAGAAATTTATTTTCTTATAGTCTGGAGGCTTAAAGTCCAAGATCAAGGTGTTAGCAGGGTTAGTTTCTCCTGAGGCTTCTCCCCTTGATTCGCAAATAGCTGTCTTGTCTTCTTGCTATGTTCACACATGGCCTTTTCTCTGAATGTCTAATTTTAAATTGAAAAATTTTAAAGATTGTAAAGTTCCTAAAAAGTCAATTAAAAGTGATTCAAAGCTTTTTTTTTTTTTGCTACAAGTATGTTCTAAAACATATTTGCTAGTGGTAAAGATATGGCTGTGAGAGATTTTTAATCTTTGGCTAGATGACTGTGGAAATGTGTGTATGCACAGAAAAAGCTACATAAAAATTGCTTAAAACATGAAAAGTAATTATTCGATTATCTAAGATGTCTAGTTTCCAAAATAAACTATTTTGGAAAATGTATTTCTTCGTTATTTAAAAAGAATAAATGTCACTCTCTACTTGTTTCAATAGCATATCCTAAAGGGTAATGAAAAAATGAACAAAATGTCCAACTTTGGGAAACAATTATTTTCATATATGATTTATTTCCTTAAGAAAGTTCAGTGATCATGCTTTTAAATATATACTTTTCATTCTGACATAAAAGTATATGACTACTTGACTTGTGTTTCTTCACCACTAACTAATTTAACCAGAAATCAGCATTTTCTCTAAAATAAACCTGACTTCTTTGTAGGTGTGGAAAAGATTTGCAGACTATTTATAGAATTGTCGGCATTTGAGCTCACAGATGTTAGTTAATAAAGAGAATAACCTTTGCTAACATTTATAACATAGTTCCTTTTGTTCCCTATTCTCCAAAATATGGCAAATTTTCATGAAAACGTGTTTTCAAGAAATTCAATAGTTCATCTGCAGGAAAGAAAGAACATCTTATGTGGAACAAGCAAATATATATATATATATACACATATACATTACATTTTGTCTTTTTAAATATATATATAACTCAATCAGAGTCTTGGGTATCCACATTACAAAAATGGTGAGGCTAAAAATGATCCCTTTAGTTATCCTTATTCTACGTTAAATAATGACTCCACATCCAAATATCTCCACCTCTTAGAATCAAAATTACAGGTTATTTTAATATGCAAATCCAAATGCATATGTATATGCATGAAAAATACAATTGGCTATACACATTAAACTTCTGAATGGAATACAGATGGTCACAGAATAACATTTGTTTTCTCTAAAATATTTCATAATTCAGCTTGCTGTAATATATACTTAATATAACCAATTGAAAAGCACTGAATTTGTTTTTCTATTACTGCATAACCAGTTAACATGAACTGAATACCTTAAAACAATGTCCATTTTTTTAGTTAACAGTTTTGTAGGTTTTGTAAAGTTTTGGCATCACATGACTGGGTTCTCTATTCAGGGTCTTACAAGGTTATCATCAAAGTTTCTGCTGGGCTACCTTCCTTTCTAGAGGATCTAGGGGATAATCTTCCAAGTTCATTCAGATTGGGAGCTGCAATCAGTTCCTTTTGGTCATAGGACTGAAGTCCTCTCCTCCCTAGATTTAAGTCAGGGATCATTATCAGCCTCTCAAAGTCATGCATTGCTACCCACAGAGCTCCCTTCACCTTGCAATCCAGCAAGAAATAATTTACCATGTGTCGAATCTCTCTAGTATTGAATTTATGACTTTGTTTCTGAGCTCTAGACCATTGTTATAAATCATCTTCGCAATCATCTCCATTGTCATCATCATCATCATCACCACCATCATTATCAGTCTTCCAAGAGTCAGGTCTTCTTTAGGTGGAATTTATAAGATAGGTCCAACCACGATTAGAATTCAATTTCTCTTCCATTATGTTCCATTATGGGAATCAAGGGATATGAGCAGACATCAATTTTGGTGTCCTTAAAATTTCAATAGCACTTGAGAAATCCCCACACAACCTCTGGCTGAAGGTGAAAACATTCTGTGGCAGGGAACTCTTAGAAAGGTTATCAGAGTCTAATCCTTAATGCTTGTTAAGTTCTAATGACTCCCAAGGAATGGACAGCTGGCCCAATCTGGACTTGTCAAGAAGGCAGTCACAAGGATGTGAGCCACCAGCTGAGTATCTGGATCTAGGGGAGGAGGTGACCAGGCAAAAGGGGGAGGGTATTCTAGATGGAAGGGATCAGTTGGTCATAGGCACTGAGATGGAAAAGAGAGGTGTATCTGCAGAACCGCAGAAGTGGGAAAGGTCCCTCGCAGACACGGTTCTGATTTGTGAATCACGCAACTCGATCTCACACCACATGGAGCATGGATTTGTGCAGGTTGTAGGCAGAAGGATGAGTGTGACAAGGGCAAGAGCACGGGCAGGTCTTCAGAGCACGGAACTTACAGGAACAACCCAGGGGCCCCCAGCCTAAGAGAGGACTGGATGGCTCTGAGGGCAGCCAGACCAAAACCTTGTTTACAGGCTTTGTCCTGTGGGACAGGGGTGAGCTAAGTAATCACACAGGCCAGAGGGTGGGAATGGGCTGTTAACAAGAGATATCTGACAGTTACCCTAAATGAAAGGCATCATCTGTATAAATAATGTTCCTGCCTCAGGTCTGGATGTTTCTGAGGAATCAGAGAGAAGGTATGAAATCAGACTTTCTAGTTGTAGGAAGGAAGAAGACGTCAACAGCTTGGAAAAGGTCTGGCCTGGAAACAGAGTGAAGAAAAACAAAACAGGAAGGAGATAAGGTACAGGGGTGAACTTATAGCTGCTGTGAGAAGCATCAATAATTCCTTTGCAGAAAATGATAACAATTAGACAACCACTAATTGATCTGAATTCTGGAAGCTATCATATGCAATTGAGTCTTTAGAAACGTCTATAAAGAGTTAGATCGCAATGGTCCCATTTGTAGCTACTTCTATCCCAGATACTAGGTCGCAGAAGGAGACATCTCCAGATTCTTCCTTCTCCACATTCTCGGTGTCCTCATTCATGATGTGGTTGACTATTATAAAGCTGACTGTCACAAATGCATCCTGATAACCTATTTTTAATAAGTTTAAACTATCAATGTGACTACAGAGAAGGAGGCGTTAGGATATAGCAGGAACAATTTCCTACCACCAGTAAAGGCAGAAGAAAACCAAACTACGTTTCTCAGTCATTTTTACCACTTACATAAAAATCCTGAAAATATTTGACTTTATTTCAATTCCTCTAAGAAACTCTCTTACCCCTCCCTAATATCCCCAAGAAGTATGAAACGTTCAAATTATTGCAGACTTCTTTACGTGTCCTCCTTTTTCAAAAACTGTTTATATTCTGTTTTTTATTTTATTTTTAAATACCCTTTTGATGTGCTAAATAGGTTAGTCTTTCATCTTTAATAAAGATTTAAATTTCCAAAGGTGCATTTTTGAAGCTGAGCAAACAACTAGGTTAAGACAAAAAAAAAAAAAGAACAGTGAAAGCTGTGTATCTGATTTTCTCCGGTGAAATATCAGTAAATCGCTTGTATTATTCAAATGCAGATTCACATATTAGAGATTTCCAAAGTACAAAATAATTAAGCTTGACGAAGACTGAAATTATAGAGGTATATGGAGGGGGAAATAATTAGGCAATGTCGCCGGCACTTAACACTATTATTTAATACACATTTAACAGAATTATTGAGTACGTATCATGAGCTGTGAGCTAGGGAACACAACGTATAGTGTAAAGAACCAAACATTTTCATGGGATTTTTCTATCTAATTTGGCAGCTCACGGATGTGCTCTATCCAAGACACGTGGGACCTAAGAAAAGAAATCAACTCCCATCAAATCAAATGTGGGAGGAGGACAGGTTTTAAGAATTTAAAAGGTAATTCTATAGATGCCACATCTGTAACGCAGCCAGTCCTAATAACTAAACTGGTCTCTTCGACCTTCAGGAACAAAATGGTCCCGGTCTTCTGGGCAGTTCTCTGCCCACACAGATCCCTCCACTAGCACACAATCTATTTGGCCACCATCCCCTAGTGCCTACCAGTGGACAGTGTCGCTTATTTCACATCCTCAAGAGGAAGAGCCCAGTATCTTAAAGGCTGGGCACTGAACGAATCACCCTTGGGTCAGACATCCATTTCTGATCCAATCAGAAGCGGGAATTAAGGCACAGGACACAATGTGGTCCCCCAGACCTGCTCCTACCAGGGGCTAGGGGTGGGCAAGACAAAATGAAAGAGGTACAGCATACTAAAATGTTACAGAGAAAGATGAGAGATGCAAATCGAAAAGGCAATCCAACCAATAGGAAAACAACTGATTTCAAAGAGAAATAGATATTAATTCAGCGGTGCTTATAAACCCAAAAAAAACCAACAGGCTTAGCTTCTGAGGAGGTATTCAACAATGACAAAAGTTTCTTCCAATATGTACGTGAAATAATACAAATACAGACATATAAATACTGTTTCTCCCTCCCTTAGACTGACCACCTTCCACCAGTCAACCTTCTAAATACAATTTTAAGTGAACACAATTCACTTTTTCTTGTCCATCCTGATTCCGTTAATTTAGGTGTTCAGAGAAGTCTCTGATGAGTTTAAGAGATGACATTATACCTACTTGTCACCTCTTACAGCAGAGGTACTTGCATACAGAAGTGGATATGCTTCCACATATCCTAAATAAGGCTTTGCAATTGGAAAGGGTATTCATCCAAGTAAGTGACTGTCTAACAAAAAACTTGCAATGATTTTGATGGAAAGGTTTACCAGTACTCCACAAAGAAAAAACAATGTTGAAAGATTAATGGCAGGTTTCCCACCGAAGAAACATTCCAACTACAAAATTACTCTCACAACAATGAATACTTTAGAGCAATGGATACGTGATATTTTAAGTCATTTCTGACACAGGTAGTTAGGAGCCCACCCAACTCATGCTCCTGTTTCTGGAGAGCAGCTGGAGACCCCAGGACTAGAAATTCTTGCCCCTCTCCCGTCTGGGAGAGGCAGGTGAGTGGTTCTCACTAATGGGCTTATTTCACATCCTCAAGAGGAAGAGCCCAGAAATTCCTGCCCCCTTCCCATCTAGGAGAGGCAGTTGACAAAGAGGCCACAGGGGATGGCAGGGCTCTCAAGAGAGAAGCTGGGTCCTTACTCACTGCATGGAGGAGAAGCAAAGAAGCAGCCCTGTGACCAGGACCCGCCACCTCTACCTGTTGCATGAATGAGAAACAGATTTCTACTGTGTTAAGTTGCTATATTGTTGGAGTTTATTTGCAACAGTGACTACTGTTTCTTTAAGACACTTCCCTAAAAACATAGTGTCAAAAACAAACATAGAACAAGATGACAGGAAAGTATAATGCATTTCTGAGAAATGAAAGTTGACTTATAAAGTTTTATTTATTTTTTTTCACACACTCACTTACATTTTTAAATATGAAAACAATCCTAAGGTGGATAAATTATTCTGTGGTCAAATGACTATATTTTGTTTTGTTTTGTTTTAAAATATTTGATCATCTCAAACCAATCCCTAATTGAATTATCATTCTATCTATGGATGTGAAATATTTTCCCACATGGGAATTGTATGTGTAGTTGATGTATGAGGAGCAATTTTATAATTTACCATGACATAGTGGGAAACAATATACGTTACATCGAAATGTTCTGTCTTTCATTTCTAGAACCTACAACTCTGGATCATTTAGGAAAAAAAAAAAATCCAAACTGAGACACTATGATGTGACATCGGATTGCCAGCAAGCAGACCGGATGCAAAACCTTCCTGTGTGGAAAATTATGCATCATTTGCTTTTGGGCTGGTGTTAATTTTGTTAAAAGAGTTTCGAGTACCAACCAGGCCATTCTGAACACCGTTTGAACATCTCATGTCAGGTCAGGTACGATCCCTTCCCCACATCTGAACGAACGCTCCAACCCCACCGCCAGGCTTCGAAGGAGGAGATAAACACGATCTACTCCCACCAGCAACGCAAAGCACAGAAGTGGACAAGGCGGGGCGCCCAGTACCTGATGCTGCTCATGCTGCCCGTCTCCGACCCCAGCTTGCATCGCTCCAGCTGGCTGGCTACGATTTGGCGTTCTGCCTCCAGCTCTCGAGTCAGTCTTTCAAACTGTAATTCCTAAAAGAAAGACACCCACATGATTAATTCTATCGTTCATATAAAAAGTGGGATTCAGGCCAAAATGACAAGACGGTCAAGGGGAAAAATCTGATTTACCAAGATGCTAAATTTGAGCAGCGGAGGACGTCGCTGTGGAATCAAAGACGAATGTGAAGTTCAGACAGAGTTGGAACCTGAGTTTCCATCACAGTCATGGGACCGACTAGCCACAGGCCTTGAATAAGTTATTGAATCTAAGTATCAGTTTCATCATCTACAAAATGGGTTTATAATACTTATTTCATAAGATTGAGGTGAGGACTAAATGAGATATTTTTCATGAAAAATTAGCCTGAGCTATGTTTGGAAGAAAGCCAGCACCCAACAGATATTAATACCCTTGTCACACATTTAATAAAGAAATAACTCACTTTTCTATCAGTTGGAGTATCGTATTTATTTCCTACTGGACTTCTAGCTAATTTGATCCTTGTCTTATTTACATAATCTTAAAACTACACTCAATTATGCTTTAAATTTCAGTGGAATGGCCATGATACAGATGCTAGCCTGTAGAGTTACTAAGGGAATAACCTTTAAATTTTGCTATATCGCCTTTAAAAATGGCCAATTAAACCAATGACGAATACGTCTACAAAGCAGCCCGAAATCCACTGTTTCAGGATTAACTTTATTGAAAAATGATCCAACCTGTACACCAGTGATGGTAGCTTTGCAGCTCCTGGGATTTGCACCATAGTTTAGCCTTTATATTTTAGTTTCCTGTACCCTTAAGTTTTTAAATAAATGTAATTGCAGTCAAGCAAGTGTTTTAAACTAAAATTTTCAGGAAATAATTTTACAAAAATTATTTTCACTTTAAAAAAATTATCTGCACGGTTATGTTCTGGAGACGGAAAAACAAGAGTGTTGAAAAATGCTGAAAAATACGGAAACGTAGAGTTGAGGTCAGTTTTGGAAAACTAAAACTCCCAACATGGCCGGGATGGATCCGCCTTCCCAGAAAAGATGAGTTAACTTTACTCGCTACCCTGGGACGCTCTCGGGCGAGACCTTTAAAAGGTAGGCTCCAGTGTGTCCTCTATTTGTGTTAAAAATACCTCTGCTCTTTTCCATAAGAGCGGATTTTATTTTTTTATGTTGACATTATTTAGGGGATCTAAGTGAGAGACACTCCACACATGTGGGCTCAAATTTTCCCTTTAGGGGCTGAAACTGAAGAAGCATGTTGTTTGAGATCAAATTTTTATTCTTATATATTGTGATAGGCAGCAAAGGTTCTTTGTAAAGGCTCAATACCAAGACCTCTCCCGAATGCATTTTGTGCAGTTAAGCTTCCCTTCTTTCTTCGAGTTCGACTGCTTTCAGTAGGCAGTCTCTTTCCCCCAAAAAACAGCAAGTTTTAGTAGACTTGATATTTCTGAGCTTTATAATGTGTTTTATCTTAAATCTGTCTGCATAACAGGAAACCGACTCATTCATATTTTTGAGTCGATGACAGCTTACAAAGGTAATACATGAACATAATATAAAATTCCTCATAGGTAGATAGATGTTCATTATTTACATCATTTAAGGGACCTGACTTGGCCACATGTTTGTTACGAATAGCACGAAAAGTGAGACAATGAAGCAATCTGCGTCATAAACCTTGGCTCCCCGCTAGCACAGCCCTCGGGTGAGCTTGCCGAAGGCTGTGGCTTCGCTACACTGTTCCTTCGCTTCAGTCTCATGGGAGGCGGATGACAAGAGACACTTTTTCATGAGCAAGCTCCTTCCAAACACATAGTTACCGCCCCTCACTTCGTGTAGGTCTGTATTTCCATCTGGCATTACTTTCCTTCTGTCTGAAAGGCTTCCTTTAATATTTTCTGTAATATGGTTCTCTTGGTGATGAATCCTTTCAACTGTTTACGTGCCTAACATCTTTATTTCGCCCTCATTTTTGAAGGACGTTTTTACTCCACTGTCCTCTCGCTTGCATTGTTTCACACAAAAATACCTACGATGTTCCTTATTGTTGTTTCTTTGTATATGTAGTGTCTTTTTTTTTCTCCGATTCCCTTACAGACTTTCTCTTTGTCACTGGTGCCGAACGGCTTGATTTTCATGTTCCTCGTGGTCATCTTCCTCATGTTTCTTATGCTTCGGGTTCATTGGGTCTCCAATCGGTGGATTTATAGTTTCCCACAAATCTTGAAAATTTACAGCCATTAATTTCTTCAAAATAGTTCTCTTCTCCGCTATCTCTTCTTCTTCAGTGACTACAATTAAGTGTATATTAATTTTATGTTGACATTGTCCCAAAGCTCATGGATTCTTTTCTCATTTTTTTAAATTTGTTTCTCTCTCTTTGTATTTCTTTTGGGATCATTTCTATTGGTGTTGTCGAGCTAACCAGTCTTTTCTTCTGCAATGTCTAATCTACCATCGACCCCACTGAGTGTATCTCAGACACTGATGAATGAGTAAGTACAACACTTCCAGAAATTTCATTTGGGCCTTTTTTTAATGGCTTCCATGTCTGTACTTAACATTTTGAACACATGCAATACACATATAAAAACTGTTTTGATGTCCTGATTCTAGCATCTGTGTCAGGTTCGACTGACTGATGTTTGTCCTCAGTGGACCTGATTTCTGGTCCTCTGAATGTGTGGTGATCTCTGAATATAAATCATTGTGCTCTGGGTATCTTCGTATTCCGACAAATATCTTACGCTCTGTTCCGGGGCACAGTTAGTTACGTGGAGGCGATTTGATACATGTGAGTCTCGAATTTATTCCTTAAGGGTAACATAATAGCCTTTAGTGTGGGGCTAGTTACTCTGCACTGCCTAGGCAGGCACTTCGTCTTGCGAATTACAGGGTTTCCCAGTGTAGCTGGTGGGTGCAGGCATATACCCCTGGTTGTGGTGTGAGCACCAGGGGCTATTTCCTCTCATCCTTCCAGATGGTTCTTCCCCGTTCCTTGCACATGGAGGCTGCTCAGTTCTCCACCAATTAGCAGAAAGGGACCCTTTGCAAATCTCAAGGTTTCTCCTTTTGATCAGTAATCACCTTCCTTCTATTTCGCTTTGCAGATTCTAGCCACCTTTACCCACCTAGACACTCAGTGCTGTCTCCACATCTCAGGCAGTCCCCTGGGCTCTGCCTGCATCTCTCTTCTTTGTATACTATCCTGAGGACACTCGCTCAAGCAATAAACTGGCTCACCGGCAGGGCTCGGCTTATTTGCTGTGTCTCTTAGGAATCACTGTCCTTCACTGCCTGAAGTTCAGTGTTTTGAAAGCTGGTGTTTCATCTTTTTTGTCTGTTTGTTTTTCTGTTGTTCTTTCGGGTAGAAGGTATTTTCATGTCCAGTTACACTACCTTTGCCAAAAGCTGGAAGGGTTTTAAGAATTAACAATTTTTTTCCTCATGTTTGTTAAATGCATGCTTTCCACTGTATGTAAAAATTTACGCTAAGTACTAACTAGTTAAGTACTTAAAGTTTTACACTTTAAAAGAAGATGTTTGCTATTATGGTATTCAAAATAAAGGTTACTTTTGGGTTGTTTCTTTTATTTGCCTGATAACTTTTTAATTGAAATGACATTTTCTTTATTAAGGAAACTGAATCAATGTGTTGCCTTTTTAAAATGCCCATTCAATAAATGTTTACTTTGTCATTGTGTATATGAAACAAGCTAGGATTTAAGTGAATTATCCCTCTGTGCTTCACTAAGGAGTATATAGTAAATGTCACATTCCTCAAGGAGCAAGGAAGTTTCGCTTCTTCATCTAAAATCTTATATTTTATTAATATAACATAAAACATAATAAAATTGGAGGCTAAAATTATTGAGCACTTCCTGTTGAGTGCTTAGTGACTAGAATGGTATATAAGGAGGACATTTTCCTGCTGGGCTGCTATTCTATCTAGTGTCTAGAGAAGTCCTGGCACATAGTAGGCGCTTAATAAATACCTGTTAAGTCAATGTATGTGCACGGAGCTAAGTGCTTAACATGTATCACTTTGTGTAAACCTCATAAAACTATTTCCTAGGTTCTGTTTTGTCTTCACTTTACAGAGATATTAAGGTTATTCAGGTGAAAAGCTTAGCCTTGGCCAGAAAAGAAATTCTTCCTTCAAAAGCAGGAAAGAGAATGAGATCAAAGGTGATGTTTTAAGAGATCTGGGCATAGAGAGGGGGGATGCTGAAGGAACTAATGAATAGTGGATGAACTAAATATCCCCAATACTTTCAATTCTTTTGTTTTAGAGACTATAGCAGTCCATTGATGTAGAGAACCTATGATGCCACGGTAAGCTATCATTAACGTTCACACTAAGATTCATTATTGAAATGATTTTTATTTCTATGAAATCTAGAGAGCAGCTTCGGAAATGCCTTCCTGTATTGCTGCTCACAGTACAGTTGAGTCCTACCTTACCCCACCAAAGAGCCTTAGGCTCATAGGGAAGTTTTCGTCACATCTCATCCCTGGGGTTCGGAACTCTGAGGACCCCAGCTGGTCCTGGTGTGGCATTATGCTTGGAGCTGATAACTTACCACCAGAATTGAAAACTAGTCTATGGCCATGCTACCCTGAACAAGCCCGATCCTGTCTGATCTCAGAAGTTAAGCAGGGTCGGGCCTGGTTAGTACTTGCATGGGAGACCACCTAGGAAGACCAGGTACTATAGGCATAAAAAATAAGGGACTGTAAGTTGACAAGGTCCTTGCAATCGGTGAGGTCAACCGAGGGTTGCCTCGGTTAAAAAAATTTTTTAAAATAATAATTGAAAAATAAAGAGCTGAAACTGTGGTTCTCAAACTTGGGGCAGGCGTCCTCACAACAACGAATGAGCTTCTGCTCCCCAGGGGTACCCAGACTGCGGTGTGGGCGGAGAGATGACATTCTTCCCGTTCTAACTCAGTTCGACCTTTGGAAGGAGGGAAGACCTCCCACGACCGAATAATTTCCTGGATTTCTCACAGACTTGGAGGTGGAAGGGCACGCTGCAGAGGGAGATTCCTGGCCAGCCCAGGTGGGTACCTAAGACATCAACTGAGAAAAACACAAAAGTATGTGGATACACTTAGTAAAATTTGTACACTAGTCGTAAGTGACGATGGGGTATTAAATGAATTCAGTGAACATGAGACCGAAAAGAAAGATGAGAAGAAAACTGAAGACATTTGAAAGTTATCTGGATTCGGAGGGGAGAAGGGGAAAGGGAAACCAGCAAAATAAAGAGAAGAATAATCATGGGGCAAAAGAACACCAGACTGACTTTCTCCTGGGCAGCGTCGGTGGCGAAGTGGGGATGTCAAACCAGCTATATCAAAAGTGATAAAAGCACAGGAGACAAAAGCCAAAATACAGGACTACACGAGACTAAAAGGCTGCCTGTTCTTCCAGCAAAGGAAACAGTCAACAGAGCGGAAAGCAACCTATGGAATAAAGGAAATATTTAAAATGGTCAATTTCTAAAACACCTAAGAAACCCATACGACTCAATAGAAAACAACAGAAAAATGGGCAAAGTACTTAAATAGACATTTCTCCAAAGAAGACATACAAATGGCCAACGGGTATATAAAAAAGTGCTTGACATCACTAATCACCAAGGAAATGCACATCGTAACCACAATGAGATGTCACCTCATCCTTGTTAGGATGGCTGTCAAAAGAAACAAAAGATAACACGTTTGGCAAGGATGTGGAGGAACCGGACCCCTTGTGTGATGCTGGCGGAAAGGTGAAATGGTACAGCCACCACGCAAAACCGTGCGGAGGTTCCGCAAGCAATTAAAATCAGAACACACACGCGCGCACAGGAATGTTATTCGGTCTTAGAAAAACGGGGTAGCGTACCACTGCGATAAGCCGCGCAGACCTGGAAGACATCATGCTAAGTGAAACAAGTCAATGACCGAAGCGCAAAACTTGCATGATGCCACTTAAGTGAGGAATCGAAAACGAACTTAAAGCAGCAGAAAACGGAACGGCGGCTGCCGTGGCTGGGGAGTCGGGGCGTGGAGGGCTGGTGTTCGGTGGGTGTAAAGTTTCGATTACACGAGATGAACAAGTCCCGGAGATGTGCCGTGTGACGCGGAGGCTATAGTGAGCAACGCAGGGCCGTGCGCTTAAAATTGCAACAGGATGTATTTCATATTAAGTGTTAGCATTACAAAAAAAAGAAAAGAAAAGAAAAGAAACAGAAAGAAAAGCAAAGGGGAACAAGACAACTAGTGGAGGTGATAATTATGTTTATTACCCTGATTGCGGTGACCGTTAGTGCAGGTGTAAGTATATATCCGAACTCGGCAAGTTGTGTACATTAAATACAGGTGGCTTTTTATATCAAGTATATGCGGATAAAGTTGTTTTAAAAATATCCCAAAATGTTATGCCGAAATTGCCAGAAAGATTAGGATTTCACTGGAATTAAGAACAGTGGGCGGATTAGAGGACGTCTCATGGTAAAGGGAGTTTTAAGAAAAAGCAGAGTATAGTTAGATCTAAACCTCCCCATTACGTGGACACTGTCTTGCTCTAGAGATCGTAAAAATTTATAAAAGTGGTGACTATAAACACTAAATTTCATTAAAATTTACGAAGAGCCAGATTTAAATGACTTTCACTCCTAGAATCGCACATCATTGAGTCACGTAATAGGTTAGGATTATAAGAACAATTATCACATAGTTTTGTAACTTCTTCCTAAAGAGACTAAATTAAAAATTAATTTGGTTCAATTAAATGATGTTTTTTAAATATTTTCAAATGGATAAAAGTGGTAAATCTTTTGTGGGGTCTTAGCTAACTCAGTACGAAAACCGAAATCAGAAAACAGGTACTCACAGTTTCAAGAATTCCTTCGATAAGTATTTGATTTAATCTTGTGGCATAGCTTCAGCTGGGATCATACAAGCCAGATATGAGAATTTGGAAAACCCTAGACCGAATAGTGAATTTAGTAAAAATAGACTTGCCGTGGTTTCACTAATATGAAGAGAGGAAAGAGAGACTGGACGGAGGTGGAGAATGCAGAAGATGGATGATATGCTAGGTCCTGGGAGACAAGACGCTTCCTACAGCACAGATCTGATTGCTAGAACCCAGAGACTTAAGATTCAAACTGACCATGACAGCTGGATGGAACAGGAAGGGGAACCCAAGGCTTATCCTGAGACCATCTGTGTGGACTATCCATGCTCAGGCATTGAGGAGTCTTTGTCAGCCTCTCCTGTAGGAGAAAGGAATACTGAGGACCAGCACCCATCCGCAGACAAAATGGCGGTCCTGGGCAAAGTCTTCACGTACGCTAATGGACTGCTGGTAGGTTGGACGGTGAGAGCAGAAAGGGACATGAGACTCGACAGGTCTAATCATGATACTGAAGGCTCTGGGCTTCTCCTTGATAAGGCCTCACAGAAACGTTGGTCCACCTGCTGAGTTAAGCTGAATGAGAAAGGAAAATTTACTAATGAGCAATAGAAGGTATAAGTTCCCTTAATGGCTCACCATTCTAATCTCCACTTCTCAAAAGTATATAATACCATTATTTGTAATCCGATGATACTCAGCTTATACCTTCATTCCTGTGCTTTATGTATTTTATTATAACTACCTGTTCGAGCATTTGTAGTCCTCCTAGATTGTTAATTTCTTAAGGAAGGGGCTAGGTCCTAAGTTATCATGTTGTAAATGAGCAAAATGCATGATTTATCACTGGAGCTGGGTATGTGTTTGTTTATGAATGAATGACCCAAGTTTCTGGTGACACAGCTTCCCGAATGGAACGGCCAAGTCGTAGGCCATTCCATAATTTTTTCCAGAGAAGGTGTTTCATGATCGCGAATGCATATGAGGATACTTCTGCGGGACTTCAAGAAAATCGGCAGTTCTATAAAACATCTTTTCATCATGTTATTCTCGGAATTCATTACTCTAATCAACTTTAAGGGAAAAAAATATGTGACTCTCATTTGAAAGGGCTGGGAAAGATGTCTAGGTGATGGCTCGTTTCAATTTCTTCCTTGCTTTTTTTTCCCTGTCTGATCATATATATAAACTACATGAATAAATATACAAAATGATATATGAAACAGCCATTTTTTACTTCTAACGGTATATGGGAAAATAACTGTCATTGTTGTTTTTACATCAAATCGTACACGCACAAATTGAAATGGTTCAAATGCTTCTCAAGTTTATTTGAAAAACAGCCACGATTCCTACCGTCTCACTTCCTCTTCTTCAGTCAGGTGCTTTTAACTCCGCTTCCTGATTTGTATTTCCATATCTCTATTAACTTTCTCATATTATTATTCCTGGAACTTTTAATTATAAGCGCCATCAATTGAATTCCCACGATGAAATGTGAGGATTTAGCTCTCTTTCCCCATCTCCCATATACACATTTCCCATCTCCCCCCATCTCCCCCCATCTTCCCTGTAGAGTTAACCTGCGATCTTAGGTAGAACAATATCCTGATGTAAATCCTTCATAGTACGATTTCTTTAACACTAATATGCAACATTTTCTTTTTCCTAATTGAACAGCTTGCCTTTTTGTGTTCCTGTTGTTCGTTTGCTCAGTTGTCCACATAGTTATCACGAATCTGACTCAAAACTTCCCTCGATTTGCATAAACATCTCTCGGCATAAACACTGGAAACGTCCATTTCGGCTATCGAGGACTCTCCCGTGCCCTCCAGCCTGCTGTCACCCAACTTCCCTCACGGCTGTCACCCCGGCCCTCCCTTCACTCCGTGCTGGGGGCACCCTCTTTCAAGCAGCCTCCCTGCTTCCTACACCTGTTGCCTTCATTTTCCTACATTATTTCCTTTTTCTCTGGTGAAAAATATCTTTTCAGTGAGAGAGAGAGAGAAAGAGAGAGCGCGCGCGAATGGGAGGCAGTTTTTAAGACCTTGCATGTCCGATATGTCTTTATTCTACACTCACATGCAGGTCTTGCTATGGCTGAGAACAGAGAGAATTCTAGGTTAGAAATAATATTCCCTCAGAGTTTTGAGACACCGCTTCATTATCTGCTCCCTTCCCACGCTGCTGCCGAGAAATGTGCATCATTCTGAGTTTTTACTATATTTTTATGAAATCTGTTTTCGCTTCCTTCCGGAAAACTTGTGTCTTCTCTTGATCCCCAGTGTTCTCAAATTTGTTATGTGTCTTGACATAAATTTATTTTTAGACATTTTCTGGACATTTAGAGGGAACTTTTCATCTAGAAGGTTACGTTGTTCAATCCTAGGCAGTTCTCTATTCTGTTCAAAGGAAAATTTATGCTTTTCGCCCCTTTGTTTTATATTTTTTATTCTTGCTCTTGTTTTTAACTCATCATTCAGATGTTAAAATCTACATCAGTTCTTAAGTTTCTTCTTCTAATCTTTTTCTCTTCTAGTTCTCAATCTTTTTACCTTTTGCTTTATTCTCTGTAGTTTCCTCATTTTAAACGTATAGGTCTCTAATGAGTGGTTCATTGTTGTTATTGTACTTTTAATTTCTAAGACCTATTTTTTCTCCTCTGAATATTTCTTTTAATTATCATCCAGTATTGATTTTGCAGATGTGAAAACATCTCCTTTCCCCCTCAATGATGTTAATGTTACGTTTCCTTCTGTCAGTATACTTCCTACTTTATAATGATTTTCTGTTTTAGAAGCTCTTTCATGTGATAGGCTCTCTCAAACACCTTGAGTTCCCTGGCAGTCTGCTCCTATTGAGGTGCGGGGAGAAAGCTGTCATACTCTTGGCAGGAATTGGGGCTTGTTAGCCGTGCTCTCCAGGAGAAGCACTAGGCGTGTCCGTGCAGAACTCCCAGGGGGCTCCTCAAGCTCCATCTTTGAATGTAAATATCTGGCAGCCCCAGTTGTGAAAACTGTGTAGGGTACAGGCTGGGGGCAGGGTGAAGGGGAGGGGCTCAAAATTCAGTAAGTAAAATTTCACTTTTTCCCACTCTCGACTTGCAGTACCCCGCTTGAAACACTCTTCCTTGAGTTGAGACTAGTTTCGTCCCGTGCGGAAGAAACCTCTAGTCTTTTGTCAACGGGCAGGAAGAGCGGGCACCCAGCTGTGTACAGTGGGGATGGGAATTTGGGGGTCAAACTGATATTTAAACAGATTTTCAGTTAATCTCCTGCTTCTAGTTATATTTCATGACTCCTGTCCCCACTTCTACAAACTTTTGTAAGAGTTTCCTTAAACTTTTGGCTGTTTTTACTTTTCCTGCTGCTTAGAACTCCACTTTCTCGGGTATCATAAGTTATTAATTTACCACTTTATTGTCTATATTTTATCAGCTGTAAAACTCATCCATCATAAGATTTTATTTTATCAGTTCTAAGATTCTTTTATACTTCAATATCTCTGGGCTTTCTTTTGAATTGGGATAACTTATATTTGGTAGCATGGGATAGTTTAATTAAAAGCATTTTGATTTCTTCATAGCACATGAAGTGACTATAATAGTTGATGGCCTCTCAATCTTAGCGAAATATAGCTCTTTATTCACACATTCTCTAGGTTTATGGGGTTAGCCCTTTGAAAAAGTGTCATTGGCATTCCGGTGAGGAAGGAAGAGTTAGTCCAAGGGTCACGTTCGCCTTCTTTACTTGGGAGTCAGGTCCTTTTCTAAAAGAATTTGGAAACATCTGAGAAAGGAACATGTGCTTAAGACTGAACCTGAAACGCCTCTGACCTTTGAACCATCTGCCAGAGGTGCTGAGCTAGAAGACCCTCGTTTGCAGTTCGTCCTCCTACTTCACCTCCAAGGAAAACCATACGCCACACCAGGTTCTGAGACCTCGTTTTTGGAAGCAGCAATGCCAACACAATACAATCATTCCAGTTCTGTGTGAGATGAAAGAACAGAAGATCATTTCTACGATTTCTGTTCAGGCTCTAAGAGTCAATGATTTTACGGAATCTGACTTAGTGACTGCGCTAGCCCTTCCGGAGCAAAATGACTGTTCAAGTGTTTTGAAGTATTTTGTTATCATTGTTTAAACATTGTCCTCAGATGTCTTCTCTCTGGGAGAGGATCAGAGTCCAGGCCTGCGGTTCTATGTCCTCTGGCTTGTGCCTCTACAAGAAGGATGAAAAGACCAGTTTTCTACTGTGTAGACAGATGGCTTTTGCTCCCTGGTGTCCCTCATCTCTGCATTCATCAAGGATTTGTACCATCGAGTGACCCTGGGTGACCTTTTTTTCCACATCACTTTTCACTCCCATTTAACATGAATGGGTTGACTTTATCAGCACAAACTCCTGGCTGCGTTGATTTCATCCCACTGAAACACATCGTAAAGCCAAATCTGAAGAGAAGGTTGCACAAATGACAGGGTAATAACAGGAAGCCTACAGCAAAGTGTCTGGCAAATCTGGAAAGAGCAGACCATGATGTGGAAACGGAATGGAACAAATCAGTGTCAACTGTGAAGCTATGTAGACCTTGCCGAAGAGTCAAAAACAATGGCAAAGAGCTGTCTGCGGAAGTTCACGAGACTGACAGATAAGTGTTTTTAAAAAGCCCGATGTCATTCTGGGTCACCTAGCAAGAGAGAAGATGACAGGAATCAGCACCCTGAAGCTGAATCATCGGCCTCTTTCCAGAAGTTTCAATAAAATGAAAATACAACAAAACAGCTTTCTTTGACCAACTCCTTCGATCTGTAGGATTCCATTTGCTTTGTTCTGCCATTTTGTCTCGCCAGATGTGTTGTTACTCGAATAAAGCATATTTACTGTAGTTTATTTAATTCATATAAATGAGATAAAGACTCCACAGAATAAAGTAGGTTTCAATTCCTGGTAGTTCAAGACGATGAAAAACCCATTAGGTTAGACTTAAAAATTTAATACTACTACTATATTGGTGACTCTTAACTACATCTAGAGTTTCTTTTAATGCTTGGTACAGAACCCAGAACTATAGATTAAAAATGTATAGTACTTAGGTTCTGATATTTACATTTTGAAAAATTTCTACCAGTGGTTTTCATACCCCTATCTGCTTGGGAATGACTGTTTATGGCAATACTACATAATAATGGCAATCAATATTATAAGTATTTACTTATGATGTATGATACTCTGCTAAGGACTTTACATGCATTAACTTATCCATTTCTCGCACTGATCCAATAATGCAGGCATTTTATTGTCTGACATATCTCAGACTTAAAGATGTTAAGTAGATTCCCCAAAGATATTAAGTAGATTCCTAGTTCTAGCTGGGAGTAGAACCAGGAAGTCAAACTCAAACTAACTCTTTAGAACCCCACTGCCTCAGAACTCTAGGACTACTTAGTATCACCATTTGAAGAGAGGCTATAGAGCCAAGAGCAATACAGACAAAATAATAACACGAATTTCTTTAATGAGGGATGACTGGGGCTTACCATTTCACACTCTTTTATTTTAGTATTCCTTCCCTTCCTAGAAATAAAATATTGGAATTATTATATCTAACCACAGAGGAATTATACTCATTGTACTGTTCAAGTTTACACTACAAGTGAAATCTCCCTTTCTAATAGTGGCCCTTAATTTTAAGAGGGCCACTGCAAAACTCAGTTATAGCCAATGAAGGCAATGAGGATGCTCCAATATCCCTGCCTATGTTTACTATGGTGAACATGCTTTATCTGGATAATAAAACATGTGGCAAGAGGAAGTACCAAAACCCTACTAGGTTCATGAAATCCACATTGAAAAAAAAAAAACAAAAAAAACTCAATTGTCAAGTTGATATTTTCATATACTTTTATGCTATTTCATTTGCATGGCAGAATAATTAACTTTCCCGTGATTTCCCATCTTCTTAACATAAAATTTGCTAATAAATGTTACTGGTAACTCTTTCAGAGCTGAGCATCTTTCAGGACCAGCAGATGTCTCAAGTCTCTTCAGTGGCTCCAAAATTCCCAGAGCGTTCTAGAACTCATTAGGTCTTTGGTAATCAAAAATTTCGCCCAACTAGGTATGGAAACGTTGCTGCTCTTCAGGACTACAATATCAGGTTGCTCTGGCACATAAATGAAATGAAGAAAGAATACCACTTTCTTATTAACCGCAACCACGGCTGGAGACTGGGCCACCCATGCTTACTTGCCTGGAAGCAAACCACGAGTTGCAATTATCTTTGGAGTTATGATTACATTTGATTCAAAAGCAAAGACAGTGCTGCCTTTTTCATCCAAATCGATAGTACCCACCACACAGTTGGTGCCACATAAACATTTACGAAACGAAATAATCGCAGGGCAACAGATATTACGTGCAAAGCATTCTGCAAGGTGCTAAATGGCGCAGGTAGGAAAGACATGGGTACAAAATTAGTTCGGGTATGAATCCTGTGATGGCTACTTGACCTCTCAACCTGACTGGGCTAAGAAATGCCAAGATAGCTGGTAAAACGTTATTTCCCGGTGTGTCTGTGAGGGTGTTTCAAGAAGAGATTAACATTTGATCAGCAGGCTGAGTAAAGAAGACTGTCCTGTCACCAGTACAGGTGGGCCCCACCCGATCCCTTATGGGGCTGAAGAGAACAAAAGACAGATGGAGGGCAAACTGCTCTCTCTGCTTGCGCTGAGACACTCATGCTCTCCACCCGTTGGCATCAGCTCTCCTGGTTCTCTTGGCCTTCAAACTTGGACCTGGACTTACACTGTTGGCTCCCCTGGTTCTCAGCTCTTTGAGTTTGGTCTGTAACAACACCAGCAGCTTTCCCGGGCCTCTAGCTTGCAGGTGGCAGATTGTGGGACTTCTCCACCTCTTTAGCTGCCTGATCCCTCATAATAAATCTCTTTCTCTATTTATCCTATTGAGTCTTTTCCTCTGGAGAACCCTGACTAACGCAGATCCAGTTGAGAGTTTTTAAGTGTAGTAAAAGAGTGGAAATCTGTGCATCATTAATTAGCATAGAAAGTAAAATGCAAAGTCATCATGAGAGAGACATAAATGAATTGGAAAGATGACATCCAGTCAGGGAAAATGGAAGGGGTGGGGCGAAGGAAGAAATCAAAGCCAATGACACATGCAGAAGGGAGGGTTTGAGGTGTACAATGAGTTTACTATTCGACCGCATTAGAGGGTGGAGGGAAAGCATGGCAGATGGAAGAAGCAGCATGAGTTAAGGCACAGAATTAGGCAAATATAGAATGCATGTATGTGTTTCAGGGAGCAATTAGGGTTCAGTTTGATTGTAGTATAGAGCTAGATTGAATACCAAGCAAATTAGATGGGAAGTTTTGACTTAAGTAAAAGGTTACTATTCAACAATGATCCGATTTGATTTTCCTCATATATTTAATGTGATGCACTATCTCACCTATGTCTATACTCCAAGTAAGAAACCCTTTGAGATTCTATTGAAGTCATTTGTTTCACTGACAATGGTTAATATAATTTAACTTTTTTGGCATCTGAAGGTCAATGGTGTTAACATGGACCCTTTACTACATTACAAGGATATTGTATGGTAAGGGCATCAGTGCGCCTGTCCCTAAACGTCCCTGTCAACTGCAGAGCTTTTTCATAATTAGGAAGACACAGTAAGTCCTCTGGCATTGTGGACACAGACAGCTATTGACTCCTACAACCAAAGAAACAGTCTCATTTCTCTTCCGCTTCATTTATATTGTTGACATTTCTTTCTGGTGATTTTTTTGTGCATGTATCTTTCAGAGTTCCTGTTCCTCACTGCCTCCGAAGTGGTTTTTAAATGCCACTGTCACATCTACTGCTGACTGAGGGGCCTGAGGTTACCATAAGGCTGACATCAGGTAAGGGGGAGTTGTTACATTTGTACCCTAATATGGTATAGCGGTTTGAGTACTTGTATAGTAACAGTTGTATTGTTACTCTAATTATGATATCTTCATATGACCCAGTAGAAGATTTTGGATATGAAATATAATCCACTTGTGTAAAGAGGAGGGAACTGGCAATCAGAGCGGGTAAGTGAATTATTGAAGATTACTCAGCTAGTGATACGGCAGAGACAAAAACACAGTGACAGCCACAGCAGTGGTCTTTCCTATTCTTGCTAAGGTATGGAAATGTACATATGCATGTCAACCCTTGTGTTTCATCTTTGAAATATATTTCTCCACTGCTTAGGTGGCGACATATTCGAAACGTAAACATTCTTACATTAACTTGCTTAAGTCCAAATGGGACAAGAGGATTTGATTCTACTTTTCATTTCCTAGAACACTACATATTCAAATAAAAAATACCCTCTTTACTAAAGTAGCTTCATGACTCGAACGTTTCGGTGTGATCCGTTCTCAGATCAACTTCAAAAGAATGAATTTAAACCTATTTCCAAGCTGCGAAGGTTTGTTTCCTTTCATTTTTTTTTTTTTTCCATTTTGAAATTCCTCTGCTGGGAATGGATTACAAACAGCCTAACAAGAGTTTTATCCATATTTGCATCCCGATAATCAAAGAAGAACTTGCAGGAATGTAGCACTGATGAATACACCACTGTTGAAATAGTTTATACGCGTCGGAGCAAAATGAACTGTGACCAATAAATTGCTTCTATAGTCATCATCCTTCCACATCTCCCCAATATGTAGAACTGTCTTAATGGATGCGCATTATCAAGTCTGCGGGCTTATTTTCAGTCATAAAGAATAGTGTACCAGATGCTCCTGGTACACTGAATTTGTCACACTGTAGACAAGCTAACATCATTATGTGAGACCACAGGGGAAAGAATAAAAGATTCACATTTAATCCATATTAACTACCAGGAGACCCATCAAGGCAGTTGGGCTAGCTCATGATACAGCAGCTTCTAGCAAATTAGCAGCCCATAACAACCTAGTTATAATGAGCTGCAAGATCTTACACCATAAGCTCGAATCCATTAAAGTGAATTCTAGTACATGAATTCATGTACTGAGTATAACCTTAACATCTGTCTGTGCTTAGCCAATATTTTGTTTATGCCTTCTTAGGAACAACCAAATTATTCTCATGTCCCCTGAAACGAGGGGTTGTGACTTCCATCAACTGCAGCTTTACCTGATAGAGAAGGCAGAGCTGATCAACGCCCGCCTCCCTGGCTGCAGAGCTGGGCAGCAAGCTGTTCATGACTCCAGCAGCTGTTTTTTACATTTTAGGCCAATTTTCTCCCAAACAATTTTCTTTTGCTATTCGAGTGGGACAAGCGATACTCTAATCAGAAATTAAACAGTCAAAAAGACATGCATAGCTAATAAATATTGTAGAACTTGTATGTAGTTAAGCTAAATAACTGAAATCAAATCCTACTAGACTCAGCCTGGAGAACCTTTCTATTTTAATAAACTTAGGCCATTTTCTCACCTGTAAAAAAAGCAATGTCCTCCTTCTCTCCCCACGGTGAAGGGGATACTCTTAGGGATTCAGGACATAATAATATTAACAATATCACTACTATAATAATTATTTGTTTTACATGTGAGGAAACAGGAATAGATTATCCATGGTTAATTGGTTGCTAAGTTAAAGAAACAGTGAATATATTGTTTACGTTATTTCCAAGGAGTTTTAGGTACAGGATGAATCAATAGTTGTATGAACAATTTAACTTCCCAATTCTCGTTATGTCTTACACAGAGTGTGTACATGAATCACCTGGGCAGCGTTTTCAAAATTTACATCCCTCTTCTTACTTCCAGAAACCTCAGCATGCATGAAAATGGATGCCGCAAATATCATGATGGGCTTCTTAGGTTTTGACACACCTCAACTGCATCGAGTTCTAATCAATCTAGACATCACACCTTAAAAGCCTCAGACGCTCACAATAAGGAAACAAACAAACACATACAAAAACCCCAAAGCCAAAAGAAATAACAAACAAAGCACGAAAAAAGAAGGAATTAGGAGACAGTGACATCACTACACCTTTTGGCACTGCACTTCCGTTGACCAATTTTCTGGTGACAGCGTGAAGCACAGGGAAGTAACACCTGCCGTGAACTTTCTGAAAATCAGCTGCATCCGTCAGTGCCGGCTGCACAGTCGTGTCTAACTTTAAGCCCCTTTTAGAAATCTGTGAATATCCACATTGTTCTAAGTCAAACAACACCTTACCAAGAGATAAGTAAAGGTCTACAGTACAGGCACATCTGCTCATGAACTTGATCCAATGAAATGTTGTTCTGAATATGAAAGAGTAGGTTGCCACGTACTTTAAAAGTGACCTCACACTGCACCTGTGCCACGATGTGATGCCACACTGTTCTTACGGAGAAAAAGTTACTCACAAAGCACGCTCACATTTTCTCAAAATCCTACAACCGGAGTGTACTGGGTCCAACAGAAAATGCAGCCTCTGACTCCCAGGCCCCTATTTTTTCCCCACTATACCACGGCTCAGGGGCTTATTTCATACCTGGTTAAATACACTAAGAATTTTGTCTCCAATAAAAATTCACATATTCTCAAAGTTTCCCTAAAACATCGACATTACTTACAAACAAGGATGGTAAGAGAGTTGTCTGGCTTCCTTTACAAAACGGAAGGGAACTTGTCAGGTCTCGTTAAGACGGATGTGGCACCTATGTCACCATAAGGTCCTCTACCCCAAGACCGCTGGTCTTTTGAAAGGAACAGTAGTGATAGTTATAATAGTCCTTGATTTGTCTTCTCGTTCTTACTAGAATAACAGCTCTGTGAAGGCAGTGGCTTTGCATCTCTTCGTTCCCGGCTTTTAGAACAGGGCCTGGGTAGAAGCTCAGTAAGTAGTGTTGTGATCATGACTATGCTATGCCATTGAACTTAAAACATCCTCGTGAGATGCTGTGGAAAAGCTACTATCCACAGACTTATCGAATAGAGTGAAACGAGCCACAAGGCTGTATAACAAAACAAGCAACCCGATGGCTGCAAATGAAAGCAGTAAGGACAGAATGAAGGGAGAGGACATCGTAAGACCAGGCCTGGACCTGCACGTCCAGCCTTCATTCTCTGCTCACTGACCGGCCCATCCTGCATCTGGGCTAACAGTACTTCTCCTCAGTCTGCCTATCTCCCTCCCTATCACATGTGTGCACGCACAAATACAGCATGACGGACAGCAGGCCTGGAAACATATAAGATTTAGACGAATCACGCGCACTGACCCCTCGAACCCTTATCGCCTTGAACCTGACACCTGCATGAGTCTACAGTGTGGCCGACAGAACTGCTCCAATCTCTGTTCTGACCCCAATTCTCCACGGTCACCCTCGAACGTGTCCCTCCATCTCCCTCACAGCCAGTTTCTGCATCTGTAAAATCAGAGCTGATTTTCAAATGCTCATGGCTCTGGTGATCCTCTAGGGAGCCCATTAATAATGCAGATGTCCAACGCTCCACTTTGAGACACTGAGAAAGAAGCTGCACCGATAACAGTTGTTCAGGCTGAGTCTGATATGGGTACCCCGTAGCACTCCATGACCAATCCCTGAGCTCCGGCCCCGCGGGACCCCAAACAGTAACACACTGATGCGTGTGGGTCAAACAGTTCGCAGTAAAAGGGAGCACAGCCTGGAGCACCTGGCTGCAGGTGAAGAGCAAAGAAAAACAGGGAAAGGGACACAGTGGGGGGAGGGCGATGTCCACGAACAGGCAAAAATCTGCATAATCTAAGTGAGATGGTGAAATTGGACAGTGCTAGGGGATAGAAGGTTGAAGGCGAGTGAGCTGCAGAGTTAAGCAGACACGGGTTCAAAATCCTGCATGAGTTTCTTTCTGTGACCTTAGACATAGCACCTAATGAAAGTATTACTCAGCTCGACGTTTCTCATCTACCGTACAGAGATATTCTCTAACATATGGCACCTGTGGGAGGAGCCAGTGAGATGCTGTAAGTGAATAATCAGGAGCACACTGGACATGCTCAGTAAGTGCATCGATTATTATTTCAGAGCGATAACACAGGTCAGGTTTATAATTCTTTAAATGAAAAAGTGCAAAGTTCCTATTTAATTCCATACATCCAGAGATTAAATAAGCCCCTATATGTGACATCCAGCCATTATGTGTGCACTGCGTTTGCCGAATACATGCTGGACTATGCCAGGGTCTGCACACTAAGGTCAAGTCCACAGCGGCGGCTCCCTATGCTCCCTGGGGGGCAGCAGCCCCACATGGCACAATGGCCCACTGGGCTGTGAGTTTGCAGACACAGCCCCACGGCTGCATCCATCTCCTTCTGTGAGGCATCTTCCTCTTCACCTCTGTATTTATGGTTTCTAATTTCAGGCAGAAGTACTCCATGATAGTGTGAGTACAGTTAATCCCTTTAATACCTTTAACATTTCAACGCTGAATATAGTATCTCTCGCAAATTACCAGAAGTTGGTTCAGAAGAGCAGGAGGGCTAGAAATGAACGAAGCAGCTGAAATTCACCAAGAAGGGACGCGTGAACAATGCGGAGGCCACGCAATAAATGATCACATTTAGTTTCTCTTGTACGAGGCACACGTATTCACATGTTACGCTATACGTGAAATGGCAATTGAGGTTTATGGGATGCAGAAAAGCTCTAATGATCTCTTTGCCTCATAATGAAACAACCAGACAGTTCACCAACACTTAAAATTAGATCTGAGTCTTTAAATACAAGCTAGTCCCATTGGAAGCCAGTGACTAACTCCATGCTTTCATTCCCAGAGGAAGCGACCTTCATATCTTTGAAAAATACTGGTGCCCTGAAGAAGGTCACTACATAATTAGCTACATTGTAGTATTTATTACATTCCTAGAGCTGGCAGAGTTTATTTTTAAAACTAGATGTGCTGAGTTTAATTAAACTTGTCAAATGTAGCATGAACTTGATGGGATAGAGGCCAGTGATTGGATTCCCAAAGAGGAAAATATACTGTTATGCTTTTGGTTAGCACTAAATATGGCCAAAGTACACGACAGACCACTATGGATAGTATTCATATTTATTGGTAATTCTTAGGATCCTAAGAATGCAGTTTTGTTTTGTTTTTTTGTTTGTTTGTTTTCCGGTAGAAATTTAACAGAACAGCTTACTAAATATGATCACTTAAATAATCCAGGCCATTAAATAATTTTTCTCATGTTAATGGACATTGGGAATATGTAGAAACACATGATTTAATATTTTAGAGATTGTATATACCTTGTTGTGTGTTCTTCATAAAAATACTTTGGAGAATATGTGGATAAATCACGGAAACTTAGGGAGTGCTGGAACATTACAGTAAAATCACACCTTTTACGGTGGAGGCAAGGGACAGCTGCAGAAGCTAAGGGCACTAGAGAGTGGTAAGAGGAGAGAAGACGCTGGGTCTTCTCCCTACAAGTCCACCTGACGCTTCAGACCGCACCATAGAAGGAACATTCTCAGCTCCCCTTCAGTGATGATACAGGCAGCTTAGTAAGAGTGTTGGTGCATAAGCAATTATGCATCCGATGCCTATATCTGACCACTTCCTCTCATACTTAAGCTAGAATTATGGATCGCAAGTGGTAACTTTGCAATATTTGAATATTCACTACTTATTTCTTAAAATCAGGGAAAAAAAACCTATGAAGTAAAAGAGTGTATAGTATTTGGTGTGAGATATTCATTTGTTCATTCAATAAATAAAGCAGGCATGAGTCTAGGTCCTGGGAATGCATCAATGAAAAAAATCACATAAGAGTCTCTGCCTCCTGGAGTTTACTCTAGTGGAGAAAATGGATGTTAAACAAAACGGACCAATGGATTACAGAGAGCATCATCTGTGGTAAAGGCAACAGAAGAAAATAATGTGGGAGAAGATGGGGGAGGCGGTTTCAGTGGGGTTACCGAGAATGGACTCACTGACAAGGTGACATCTAAGCAAAGGTGAGGAAGAGATGAAGGAGTGAGCATGTGTACGTCTGGGCTGAAACGGAAGAAGCTGAGGTGGGGTCTTAAGGAGAGGCAAATGGCAAACGCGAAGGCCGTGTGCTCATAGCATGTTCTAGAAGCAAGGAGTTCCGTAAGCTGGAGCAAAGTTAGTTAGAGGGAAGGAAGACTTAGATGTGGGACGGACGGGGTGACGGGCAGCAGGTCACATGTCGGCCCCTCTATGTCTTTTAACATTTATGCTGCATGGAGTAGTACCGTCATAGATTCACATTTTCACAGGATTTCTCTGGCTACTCCCTGGACATCATCTTGACAGTCATTCATCAACAGTTACTTTGTGTAACTCACTTAACCTTTCTGCATCTCAGGTTGGGAGCATCATACAAATGTATTTTAATGCACTGTATAAACGATAGTGTTGTCTCAAGCTCTCCATGGCCATGCCTCCATCAGAGCAATGATTTAACGGTGTCACAGTAGCTGGTTCTCACATCTGCATCCTCGTCAGATTTTTCAGTTCTAGAACCCTAGGGAAAACCTCTTTCCATTTTTGTACATAGCACCTCATACAATGCTTATCATCTAGGAGAAACTCAACAAAGATGGGCTGAATATAACGAATTGCAAAATACAAGAATTATCAAACTATAAAACAGGACTCTAAATCAGAAGTCACAAGTTAGTAAGCTACTTGTAGACGCGCGAACACAAATCTCTGTTACTCAACCATTCCAACAAGAACTTTCGGTCAGACTTCTTAGCTATAATTCTGCAACTTGACAATATAATCAGCTGAGTTGAACCAAATCTGGGATTGCCTGGGTAAATATATTTTTTTTAAACAACCGAAACTATTTTTCTTAATTGTGTTCATAAAACTTAAGAGCAAAATAGCCCAGATATTATGATTTTGCGACTAGGGATTTGGAAATCCTGAGAATGTATATTTCTTTGGTCACTATTTGTTTGACCCTGTGTATGTTTTAGAATGCCACGTGAAGGACCAATTTAATGTCTATGCACATATCTACATGATATGAATACCTGGATTTAAAAAAAGCAAAAATACTTAAAAAATACTTTTAATTTCCATATAAAACGTTTATATCTGACAATGGTGGGTAATAGGAAATCACACCATCTAGTTAACCTTTTATTTTTTTAGTAGCCCTTTGCTTAAATTACATGCATTATAATGTGCCCTATAGTTTGAAGATTTAATGTCACTTGACCCCATTACACTGATGGTACACAAAGTGAGTGTGCCCAGACACTACTCCTAAAGTGAAGCTTCACAGTCATTTACCTTTAGGCACTGTTACTAATGGTCAATGTATGGAAAACACTATCAAAGGTCAAAGTCTTCTTAAATTACTCTTTTCAATCTATACCATCGTCCATGGAGGTTTACTTTCATTCCTTAAAAATGAAAAGATTTCTGAGTCTTAATACGATTAACATAAACTGTAACTTCTAATTAATTAAAATGAAATATTTACTAAGAAGTAACCTAGGAGTATAAGTGAGCCTTCCTTTGTTAGCATCTTTAAAATAAAACACATCCACGCTAGGCGATTAAAATACTAACACACGTGACAATATGTTTCTGATAAAACTTTATGTCCACATGGTCATTATGTGCACTTAGTATCTAAGTTACAAAGTGATTCAAACTTCAAATAATATCAATCAAGTAGAAATCTTATCTTGTGATTGTCATAATTCAGCTGAAAATTGTTCTCTGTCACTCAACGTGCTTTAGAAAAGCACTCTAAAATAACCTAAAGCCCTTCGGAGGCATTCTATTTTAATTACAATTCTACAACGTGCAATTATCTTCGAAATATATAGCCATCGAATTTACGGTCCCCATAGACGGTCATCTTTAAATCACAGACTTTCTGAAATCAATTTGTTTCTTTAATCTGTTGAGCATCACAAACTTTTTTAACTTTATTGGCGACACAGGTGATATCTATGAAGTCATGATAAATTTTGGTCAATGATTCTCTCAATAAGTTACCTAAATAAAAGCAACCTGGAAACACTTGTAAAGGTTTTCTATAATTACGGGATATGTGCATCCCATTTACACCTGCATCAATTAGAATGATCAAAACACATAATTATTATATTCTCTTTCTAATACAAAGCTCATGACCGAGAAAAAAATAATCTCTGTACATAAGGGAAGGCAATGCAACAAGTCAGCTTGTCCAACATTGAATTTTTAGTTACTTTACATCATGACACTGGTTGGGCGATTTTCATGCCTTTACTCTCAATGCATAATTTCTTTCTTGGTGAGGTTATTCATTTAATTGTGTACTGAAGGAGAAAAAGAGGCCCACAATTTCCAAGTCAACTTTGAATTACTTAATTATCACTTAATTATAAATGGCTATTTACATGGATAATCATAACTTTCATAAAATCTAAAGGATATAGCTACGACACACCAAGTTTTACTAAAAACGATTATTAAGCAGTTATAATGGTTAGTTGATTCGGAAATGGCACACGGACCCTTCCAACTGCTTTCTGTTTAATTCGGTTATTGGACATTTACGAATTCAAAACTAATACACTGAATAAACTGACAACCGTGAGGCCAGATATAAATCCTACCCATGTTTTCTACACATAACTCCCAACCTGCAGTTTTAAAACTTTAGCTGAAATCATCACAAAAACAACATTAATAATGAAAGCATTGTAAAAAAAAAAAAAAAACAGATACGTTCGGTTTTCACTTTTTCTCTTTTACCTTTGGAAACAAACGCTCCTTAAATACTTCAAAACTGTAGTCTAGGCAAACAAGTCGACTAGTCTCAAAGATGAGGGGTCAGTGTGCCCTCCTGCCCAGGCAGCGGTGTGGCCGGTCCAGGCTTCTCTCGCCTGCTCCTCCCTCCCCACACCAAGGCCTCGGAGGACCCCAGAGGAGCTGGAAAAATCACGAATGGACTGGAAGAAGAGCCTTGAAAAAGTCAGGACGCCAAATTATCATAGTTTAATTTCTGCTTTCACTTGCAAACACTTTAAGAGAAAGCAAAGCAAGACGCATCAGAGATACCACAAGCCCAGTGGTTGCCTTCTTAAAAGAGAAAAGAATTGAGTTCAGCCAGGCACAAAGGTCTCCATGGCAACAGTGAATTTAGACCCCCATCGGCATTATTTATGCAACATTTCATCACAAAAGGACCCTCCCACTAGCCTGCCAAGCAAATTCTAGTTTTCTAATCTTCCATTCCTTTGCCCTGAATTTGTATGTGGATCCTTAGCTCTCTGTATCTCAACATTGCAAAGAAAAAAAAAAAGAAAAATTCCACAGAATCCTAAAATTGTTTTCAAACTGAATCTAGACTTTGTTTCCTTGGTGAATTCAAAAGCAAAAGATAGATTTAAGATTGTGTAGAGTTCATATTCAAAGCCAGCCTAGTTTTTGTGTGACAAACACTAGTGTATTCAAGTTATTTCATTTTTTAAAATGAGATTATAATTCAAAAGAAGTATAAAATGTGGTAAAATGTAATCAACCTAAAAGGCTCACAGAAAGAACTCATTTAGATGTTGAGTCTGAAGCTAAATTTTACATACTGATATCCACCCCTCACTCCCAGCTAAAACGGCAGCTCAAAAAAATAATAGCCTTTTACCTGATTCTCTTTTAGTCATGACTTCTAAAAACATAAATTTAGCAATGATGAACTTTACACGCTTTTCAGTGCACTGTTTATTAAATGGACCCCAAGTCTACATTATATAATTAGATGACTTGAGGCAAGACTATAAAACAAAAGCGAGTCTATAACCCACAATAATTAGGTAATTGTGAGTATGAATAAGATAATATCTTATTGAAGAAATATTTTCTTCAATTCTAAAACAATATACAACTGTACTTGTTCGGATAATATTTGATGATGTAGAAAGAAAACCACTAGTCCTCATTTGAAAAAGATGATTTACTATTAGCTCAAATAAGAATTAAGCAAGTTGGCTTTTAAAAAATTAAATTTTGATTATTTTTAAAATAACACAAGCTTTAGTTAAAAAATTCAAACAGGACATACGTTTAAAAATCTTCCATGCACTCCCAACACCAATCCTACTCTCATTCGATACAGCAGTTGTATGTGTAGATTTAAATCACAGCTTGATCTAGGTCCTTATTGACCCTATGTTGTCTTTAAGACAATTTTGCAAGAAAGGCTTGTGGGTGCCTGTATTTCCTACCACTGCATCCTTAGTAAGACTTTCCGTTGCCTGCAGAATAGGCAGATACCCATGTTCTGTAACCCCAGGACACGTGTTCCCCTGGGTGACCGTGGTGCCTCCGGAAGCACAGCTCACCTTCGTTTTCTGTGAGGACATCCCCAGGGTTGGCCAACTCATGGCCCTACTCAGACATTTGTATAATATGGTGACTAAATCATTCTGATACCTTCTGACACTGAAAATCGAAGAAAAGAATCTCAAAACCAGGCTGGCATCAGTCTCTTTTAGGAAATCACTTTCCCAGGTGAGAACCATCCACCCATACCTTATATCCCAGCTCGCTCTCTTCCAAATCTACTGCCTTCTTCTCAGTTGCTTGTATGTCTTATTTTCTTCTCTTCTGTTTTATTTCCTCATACCAATCCTCTTTATTTCTTCATTATCTATTCTCCTTGATGCTTCTAATATGATCTTATTTCAGCAATGGCTTTATCGGTTCCTAGTTTCCCATGAGCATCGCCAAGCTCATTGTTATTCCTTTTATGCCTTCTTTGTCTTACCATCATCTCTTTGATTCCATTTTTTTTCTATTATTTTAAATGTCTTCAGGCTATAAAAAAAAAGAATATGGCTAACTTCCTGTTCTGTTACTTGGGGGTAATTTTATTTTTCTAAAATTATACTTCTTTGCCTTTTGCATATTGTTGTGTTACTATCTCTCTTTTCTGATTTCTTCATCTTTTACTTTTTTTTAAAGCAATGTCAACCCACTGTCTTACATTTAAACTTTTCAGTCGATTACTTATTTTTGAACCATGACAACTTTATCCCGGCCTGACTTTTATTTAATAACAAATTGAGGAGGAGAGAGCTGCTTGTAACATCCCCCTCAAAATGATTCTCTCTTTTTGGAGCTTGTCTCCTCAGGGCATCCCGTCTCCCTTGCCCGCTCCCATCTTCAGAGCTCAGTGTTCCAGTGAAGGACTGGGAGTTGAAGCTTTTTCTTCCTCTCTCCCTTTTTCTGTCTGTCCATCTTCTTTTTCAAAATGAAATTTGCACATTGTGTGATACCTATAAAATGATGTCTAAATTCTGTGTACCTCCTTTCTAGGAGTTTGTGGCCAATTCTGTTCCTAGTATTATTGTAAATAAAATTGTGTTTCTAATTTATTGTATTCTTGGTTCATTTTAGTGTTTCTAGCAAAGAAGAATGAACTGAACATTGTGTAATATCCATTGTAGTAGTTTACATTAATATTGAAAGAGGCATAAATGCTTGTTTTTTGCAAAATTCAACAGCCATTAGTCATAAAAAAAAAAAAACTTTCCAAACAAGCTGTAGAGAGAAATCCCTTCAATTTCAGAATGAAAAAAAACTAACCTAAAAGTTACTATCAGAGTTAAATATTGAAAATGTCTCCTTACATATGAATGAGATGTCATTCACTGCTATCGTCACTTCTATTAACGTGTACTGATAAAATAAAAACAAAATGTCAATGTACGAAAATCAATTTTCTTTTTGTTTATCAGCAAAAATAAAACACTAATACTGTTTATAACTATCGGAGAAAAAGAACCAAAACCTAGGAATACACCCGTGAAGGTGCTGGAAGACCTCCTCGCCAAACGCTACACAACACTACTGAAAATCAGGCAAACCTAAATTATTGGAAGGAAATTCCTGGCTTATGAACTGACAGATTTCAATCACCTGGGATTAATGAATAGATTTAATACAATTTCAAGTAAATAAATTTACACAAAAACATGAAGGACCAAGAAGAGAAAGTGGTCTTGAAGGAAAGAAACAAATCCGGAAGGCTGAATTTGCCGAGTTAGAAGGCATAGCACAAAGCAGTGGTGTCCGTGTAAGCAGAAATCAATAGAACACTGAACGGGAGAGAATCCAGACACTAAGCCATACGTACACCTAAGTTATGAGAATCATGACACGGACTCATGATGAGAAAGATGATGCTTTCACCTGGGTATCCATAAGGTGAAAATAATGTACCTTGATTCCCATCTCAAAAAATACACAAAAATGATATGGAGTGCCAGTCTAGCTGTGAAAGATTAAACAGTCAAGCTCTGAAATTAAAATATAGAACACAATGTATGACCTTGGAGTAGCCAAGGCTTTCTTAAGCAAGACGCAAAGTATGCTAACCATAAGAGGAATTTAAAAAATATAAATCGAGTCATATTAAATGGGGGACTTCTGTTTATCACGACACGATTGAGAAAGTGAAGGGTTGCTGGTAGCAGAAATTCTCATTCTGTGTGTGTGTGCGTGCGTGCGTGTGTGTGTGTGTCTATATCTATATATCAATAGTCTGGATGCAATGTATATAAAAATGGTAGGCAACCCAATAAAAAAAAAAAGGTCAAAACTTGAACAAGCACTTCATAAAAGAGGATATCCACATAGTCAACAAACAAATGCAAAGATGATCAGGTTCATTACTCATAAGGAAATATACAAATTTAAACATTTATGGGATGTCGACAGATACTCATCAGAATGGTTAAATAATAAAAAAGATAGAAGAGAAAATACTAACATTGGGTATAATCAGAACTTTCCTAAACTGTGAGTGGGAATGTGCAATGGTAAAAGAAATTTGATGTTTGTCAATCTTTTTTAAAGCTCGTTATATGCATACTCTATATCTCAGCCACTCAGCTCTTAGACACATACTCCACAGAAATGTGCATATTAGTACACCAGACATAGTCATCTATGATGCTCGTATTAGCAATATTCCTATCAGCTCAACTGAACGCTGCAGAGATGCCCAGTGAGAATGGAGACAGAACAGTACATGTGCACAATGAAATACTATTCGGCAAAGAAAATAAACCAATAGCCAAATGCAGTAACACATCTGAGCATCTGAGTCTTTCACACATAATCTTGAGCAAGCTATACTTGATGACATGCACTTCTCTGTAGGTATGTTATACTTAAAAATTTAAGTCCTAAAATACTTGCAATCTTAGATTTCTAGAAGTTGTAACAGACATGCATGAAAAGAAACATCATTTACCAACTAATGTTCTTGATTTTTTAAAAAAATATATATACCTTTTAACTTCAGAGGTTCCCAGCAACATTTTTACCAATTTTGTTTGAAAAGAAAATAAAGAATTCTTAAGTCTTAACAAAAATAAAAGTAGAAGGATGAAGAAATCACTAGGTGAGCGGCATTACCAATTCTAAAATAATTCACTACATTGTGATCCTTTTGGACAAAAAAAATCTAACTTCTTGGACAAAAAAAAAAAAGAAGAAGAAGAAAGAAACTGCATCTTAATGTACTGGCCATCTTAATCTACTAACAGTGACAGCAAGGTCACAGACTAAATAGCATTAATGCAGACAAGTTTCAACGTTAGAAATAAGTGAGCAACTTCGGAATAATTTCCAAATAAGTTTAATGTGGAAAGTTTATCTGTTTTATTTTAATAAAACTTGATCTTCAGAAGCTACTTTCTAAAAGACTTGACTCTCCCGCAATTTCGGTTTTTCATTTTCTAAGAATCAGCAATCCCGTGTAAAACTCTGTTAATTCTATTTATTATCCCTCCAGACTCTAAGGTATAAAATTACCAGTGATTGACAGCCAAATTACTGAGTCTGCCTTCCAAAGGGCACGGTGAAGCTCCAGCACAAATATTCTTTTGCAATTAAATAGCTTCCCGGAGTAATATTTTTAGGGCCAGCTCAGCTTTTCATTTGTAGTCCGCAGTTATCTCTGCTGTCCACGGCCAGAATGGATTGTAGGACATGGGAGAGGAAAGAAGAGAAGAAAAGGAACAGGAAGGAAGTCCAGCAAACAGTGCTGGACTTTTGCCGAGTGTCCTGGTAGTGACAGCCACTCGGGGAAAACCGAAACCCCTGTGCTGCCGGCTGCTGCTGAACAGGACCTAGTGTCGGATGCATTGAAATAGGACACTTGGTACTTAGAGGCTGGATGAACATGACCTCACACACTAGCACGTATTCATGAATCAGTGTAAATCTGAACCCCGTTACTAGGAGTGTAGGTTATACTAAACCTCGTTAATAAAATAAAATATATTTTCATTATCATTTGCCCTATCAGGGTATAAACTTATTTGGGACTTTTACACTGAGCGAGTCACATCTTTCTTTCACTCTATGCTTTAAAAGTAAAGCTCAGGCAATGGCAGATTAAAAAGACTGAAAGATTTAGGGGTCATGATCTACCCCAGCAGGAAACTAAATTCAGAAATATCCTCGGTTTTCCGGACTGGGTGTGCGGCTGACTATCCGGTAACACATCAGCAACCCCCCTGGCTTTCCTGACGTCGTGAATTATCAATCCGTGAAATTCATATGAGTTTGTATTCCTGCCTGAAGGCAGGAATCCCCAGCTACCGAATATGTGATTGCCATGAGTGCAAGACAATGAGTCTAGGACACGATTCACAAAATGCATTAGTTAATCAAAGATTGAAACACGTCTGCTCTATGGAATACTCCTAAAACACCACAGTGTGCCAGTTTACTGTGAATATACGCACTTTCCAAATAACATCAATCATAACAAACACTAAATTCTTATTTTAAAAGCTGTATCTCTCCCCCCAGGCCCTGGTAGAATGCAAAATTTTAAATTACAAAGGAGTTTCCTTATGGCAGAACTCAGAAGGAAGGTGTCTATCATATTTTATCCTTTTTCATATTTCAAGCCCATGCTGAAGGCACTATCTTCTAAGAAATAAGTCATTTTATTTGTCTACTAAGAACACTGCATCTTAATCTCCCAGTATTAAGAGTAACATTTGTCTCAATGTTTTGCATAATTAGCTCGGGTCTTTCTCTGATATTCTTTACCATTTATGTGATGTGGAGGCCATGAATAACACTGTCAAAACAGAGTGGCCCTGTTTCTTTGGCCGGACCTAGATATTATGTCATCGTCCCAGACTGAGACACCTAAGGAATACCAATAAGAAAACGTACATGACTAAGCATTTTAAGTTCTTCCCACAAGTGTTCGGCTAAACCACTAGCCACAGAGAATACCTTAAAAATAATTCTTTGCAAAAAAAAAAATATATAAATAAAGTAATAATAAGGTTCAAAGAACTCTCAGGGATATATTTAAAACAAATATAAGTAAATTCTTAAAAACACGATACGTTTCAATGCATCCATCTTAACTACGTCAATATTTTGGTATAATCATTTCCTATCGGATAGGTACTCCTTGGGTAGTAAGTATCACAATTTCTTCCAGTTAACCTAGAACATTCTGTCCTCTAAGTTTTAAGATTTAACTTGTAGTTGTGTCTTGAGAAGTGACAGAGGGCAGTGGCTCCTGGGGCTCTGTCACTGGAGATGGTGATTACAGACTGACCAACAGGCTCAATACGGCTGACATTCCTATAACTCTAGGATGCTAGTGTTCCCTTTGTGCTAGTTGTTTGCTGTGAGCAATTTTAAAAGCTGATAGCAGCATTTAAATATTTGGTCAGCAATCTTTCATGGAACATAGTATATTTGTTCCATATCTTCTTGAATGCCTTAGGACAATCTCTAAGTTTGTTCTTTGTCCTGTGCTGGGGTGGGCTGTGTGTGGAGCAGGGTATGGAGCTGGGCTACACAAGTCCAAACTGATCTTTAAGAAAAAGACTTTGCTTGCAGACACTGTAACATTGTCTATTAAACAAATGTGAATCACAACAGGCTCAGCTTATCCTTTGTCAAAATATTACAGTTTCTTGAGAATTTTGAAGACTTTTCTAGAAGGCGTTTGGAATACACCCCTCCCTATTTCTGACTATTTCCCAAATCTGGTCTCTAGAAGATGGAGGTCTTGTCTCTATGATATGATTTAAGTTGGTGTTAGAATTGGTGTCGCACACTTGAAACGAGTGTTTGCTTAGGTACCTACAGGCTGTGCTTACAGATCTTTAAATCTCCTAGATACGGAAGTTGCTGTCTTCATAACTGCAGTCCATCTGGAATGAAATGTTTCCTTGGCATCTTCACAATTTCTCACGTCACCCGAGGGACTGGATGAAAAATTTCAGGCTCGCTTAGCTCTGTAGATTTATGCTACGTTCCCTATTTCTTGTTCTAAGGTCACAATTTGGCCTCTGCCAATAATGTCATCATTTCCTTAATTCACAACCAAGCACCCTGGACTGAGGGACATGAAAAAAATAATGAAGATAAGCTGGCACGATATTGAGTAGGTGACTCACCACCGGATGACACGAACTCACTTGCCACAACCCTGAAACTGCCCTTGTCCGCATCCTCACGTGATGAAGAATCACTCTCTTTTCTGTTGCACTAAAAAAGTTGCGTAAGCATGGAGTGGAAGGAATTTCTACTACTGTTTTTTGCACATATCCAAATGGAGCAAGTCTCTATCTTATTTATACATGAGTAAAAAGATTCAGAGAGATTTAAAAACGCGCCCCAAGTCGCATAGCTTTTAAGTGGCGAAACCTGTTTCTGAACTTACGCAGTCTGACTTCAGAACTGAAGTTCTGAACCAGTGGTGACACCTATAACACTTACAAGGTCTTAAGTTTGTCTTCCAGGACTCGTGCCTAAGAACCACACCAACATCATGGTCTTACGGGGTTTGCACAGCAACAGAAGAATCAGATGACCTAACTTTCCTGCCACCAACCAAGGAATAAAGCTCTGATGAGAAGAAATTCCAGTTCTAAGGTTCCTATGGAAGACAGCACCCCAAAGCTGCCCTCATCCAATCTACCTACTAAGTAATCCTTCACCAGTCGTGGTTTTGTATACCATTTGAAAGGTCTTTCAAGATTGACACTGTATACAAAAATTTTTAAATCGTTGACCTGCTTACATTTGGGTAATTTGGTTGCACTGCTTTAAATCACTTTATACTTCACTAAGCCTCCTATGGGAAGGTTTCTAGGTAGAGGGGAGAAAGGAAGTCGCTATTACTTTTACAGTCTTTTAATATATAAATTGAGGACTAAGAGCTGAAAAAATCTACTTTCAGTCACCATGATGACTTGCGAAAAGTACAGGACTTAACCAAAACACTTCACCAATTAAGTGCAAGTATAAAATTTTAATGTTCATTAAAGTGAATATCCATTAACACCCGGCTCCTAAACATCAAAAGTACAGTGTCTATAATGACAACAAAAGTGTTTGGGGATATCTGTGTTAGTAGGTCATGATGCCCCAACAGAACACTGAAAGAAATGAAAGATGCTAAAGGAGACAAGTTAGCTATCACGGCAAGTTTTATCTCAGATAGGCATTTTATTTCTAATATATCTTTTCGGTAGCTTTTATCTTCCAGAACTTTTTTGTACAAGTTCAACAACATATTTAGTCATAATTATTTAATAGCATTTTTTTTTCATTAATCCCTTTTGTGAATGAAATCCTGAACTTGCCAGCAGCTGTTTTCACCAAATATGGTATTTTCCCACAACAGGATATCCCTGGCTGGCAAAAGAGTTCAGTCTTTTTTTGTTGTTGTTCGTTTTTGCTTTTTGTTTTATTTTTGCTAGTTCCTAAAATACAAACATTTTGGAAATTTGGCTAATCAATGAGGTCAATGTGAGTCAAAGGTCTGATTTATGCCTGGGAGTGCAATCCAGTGATAAATCGAGGTAATAGAAAAGGGAGTAATGAAACATAGTTTAGACTTTCCATTGGGGTTCGTAAGTCACAAAATTTACTATTTTGATGAGAAATGGCACAAGGAAATGGCAATCGGTTTTCTTGAGGGTCTTACTGTATACCTGGGAACCTCAAAGATACGAGTTCCTTCTGATAGTCTGATGATATTCTACAGCCATCAAATTGATAACTTGAGTCACATGCTGAGGAATTTCAACATTAAGAAATGGCTCAAAAATGCATCTACGTACCTACTTTTAGGAAATCTCCCAAATATTGGGACCATAAATGTGTCTATCCAATTCTGAAGCACAGACACAAATATAAATCTTAGCATAAACGATCCACAATTCAAACACGTGATTCAAGCTTTCACTTCTCCATCAATCATTAAAGTTTCCCTCGTCTGATATTGGCAGCTGTCCAAGCCAATCACTGGGGCGTTTATCTACTAAGAGGATCACAGATCCACATTAACACACTGTTTTTTTTGTATGAGCATATGAAAGGCATTTGCAGATATTTAAACCCTAAGCAATACTTGGGGCCTCCGAAAGCCATACAAATATCTATTTATGTATAACACATACCAGATATTTTCTACAAATATATTAAGTACAGTGTGCATTCTGTTTCTCTAAGTTGAAAAAATGTCAGCAATCGAGCAAATATATGTGCATATCTTTTAAAATGAAGACTAGCGCAGGCAATTGTACTTCAAAATTATTGGGCAGAACATTTTCAGACAATGATGTTGGTATTGAAAGGTTTGATCTGGAAAGAAATGTCAGCAATTAGCTCAGCAGTAAGAGCACAGAAGTCGAAGGCAACGAGAGCAGCGGTGATAACAATGCAGTAGGAACAATATTGTGAAGGCATCCATGAGCGCCTGTCTGCGGGGGGGACGGACAACTCACAAATCACCAAATTACATGGAAAGAACGTGGAGAATTCTAAATCTAACAAATACTGTAATACGACTTATGTCTAAAGCAAGAAGGACATTTCTTTATGAGCGATGCACTGTTTTAATATTACTACAAATGGAGGTAGAAATATTTTCGAATAACTCAACTCCGAAATAAATGAATGAGGAAGAAGAGAAATGCATTTGCATTGAAATAGGTATAAAATACACACATATACACATTTCACATGTATATAAAGTTGACCAACACATTATATGAGAACTCCAGGAAAGTTAGTTTCACATATATTTTGTTTCTTTTTCCGCAGCATATTTTTAGCACTTTTCTGTTTGTGACCTAGTCGAAATGGTCATATTCCACTTCTCACCATTTTTCAGACTCCTCCTTACAATGCTATAGAAAATGGTATATTTCTATGCACAAATTTTATTCTCTTGTGCAGAAAATTTCTCCTAACAGAAGCGGCATCATAATAAGCCATAAATAATTGGAACAGATTTAATTCAGGTCATGAAAAATAAAACTTAGATCTCTAAATTCTAATGTGGCCTGTTTGAAAATCCTTGGTCATTGTGAGTTTATTGAAATTATTTCATTAGGTTTAATTGTTAATATTTAATTGTTCACTTCTCACAACTCATTAAGATTTTAATAACTCATACTTTTCTAAATGAGAAAATATATCATAATAATAATCACATAAATATATCTATCGACTTATAGTTTACAAAATGGTTTTACATAAATTATCACTTTTGATCTTCTTAATAATCATTCAGTTAGACATTAATATCTAAAGCCAGAAAGATGTTATGAATTTAATAACAAAAAACTAATTTATATCAAAATTCTTATTCGGGAAGTTAAATTACCAAGCTAATTACAAAAACACTAAGCCACATATTAAAATACACTGAGGCAATGCTCGTTAAAGCAAGCACTTAGTGCTAGGTTCTAAAACATTCTCCCGACCCCCTTCGACCACCTCCCTCTCCACCTAGCTCTCTAAGAGGTTTTGCCAAGTGGGAAAAGGTGACCCCTTCCTGCTAACCTTTGTTCTCAAGGCTCAGACAGGGACACGCCTCCAACGGTGTGACAATCAAATCTCTTTAATAAAAAGGGATGTGAAGCACTGAGGGATTCAGTTTCTCTTATTATGGAAATTAATGATAGAGTTTCTTTTTTATTTTATTATTATAAATTATGCCGTCATAATAATTCAATGTTTCACATTGCAAACGGTTCATAATACATTAGTATCATCACTTCCATATTCATATTACCATAATTAGAAAATTCTAGGTAGAGAGAAATTAGAACTACTTTTTTTTTTCATTGTCGGTACATGGTTTTTGTCATCTGAGAAGATTCGAGAATCCAAAGCAACACAAATGAATATCACTTTCTGGGTAAGTTCTCCATGGACACGTGTTAGTGTCCATAATAAACATGATGACATTAGGTGGCACTATTCAAACACTTTCTTGGCAGTCATGGCAAGAAACAAGGGCGTCGCTTTTTGGCCATGGAGACCAAAGTGTCTCATCCAGTGTCTGTCCAGATGGAAGAGTGACACACTGAGCCGGTGGGGGCACCCAGGGAACAACTTTACAACATTCAGGTTCGAAAAAAGACAGAAAGCCAGAGACAGTTTCGCTCTCTCTTGAAACATTAACCAAAAATCACCAACAATCTAGAATACTGCTTTTCATTTTTCAAGCTAATAATGGTAGATTGAAGCAATCCTTGTTCTAGAATTCTCGTGTGGTGGCAGTAGCCTAAAATCAGTGACAAATAAACCCTGTGAGAGGACTTATTAAACTATCTTGATAAATACAAAATATATTAATCATTTGGTAATTAAAAGTAACAGCACCCCTCTCGAGCTTTTCTCTACCCTATTACAGAGTAAAGAGAGAACTTCACAACATGTATCTTAACAACTGAACAAACTATCGATCCTTTATGCCTTTACCTCTAAAACACAACATGTACTCATGATCAGCATGTAAATATAAATGTCATAGCTTCATGAATCTACAGAACAAACTTTCATCTGCATTTAGTACATTAAAAGATGGCCATCTATTTTTACAATGTGAAAGTTGTCGATTCTAGTTTCCAAAAAAAAGATTCTAAGTGCATGCATTTATCATGAAACAAACAATTAGTTTTTGTGCACGTTATAATTTTAAATGTCAGAGTTACAGCAAGCTGATGATTTTCAACTTTATGATCCTTTGTCGGTGGATTGTCAGGATGCCATCGGCTGCGTTAGGACTTTGGAAAAACCCTGCGTGTTCTTAGGGAACCAGGATTCCTCTGCCAATACACGCTTTGAAAGTAAAATAGACTGGAGGCCCTGAATGAATCCAGAGAAAATGGCTAATTACGGAGGTGCTACATTCAGCTTTATAATCATGTTATTTTAATGGAAAATGGAAACCCCAGGAAGATTATTTTCCCTAAAAACAAAAGCCAAAGTAGACAGATAGATGTTGAGTTTATGACAGATGATAATATTACAGAGAAGTTTATTACATAGCACAACAAATTATTAGTTTGAGAAGTCTCTTGTTTTGACTTGCATTCATTCACTCATTCATTCACTCATTCATTCAACAAATAGTTATTAAATTTTTCTCTGGACTCTATTCTGAAGGGCAGTAAAAAAACAGATATGGCACCATCCTCACACAGCTTACAGTCCACCTTTATTTGGGATACATTCACTATCTGAAGTCTGTTTTACAATCTGAATTAGTATTTTCCTTTGTAACTGATCACTGTATAGTATTAGGGTATATTCTGAAACTTCAAAGTTGCTTGTTACTTTCCATCACACATAGGGGTGGAAATAAGAACATAGAAGTTTACTATTTAGCATGTCTGACAAGCACGTATGTCCATATGCTGGTTCTTTCTCTGTTGAAGTCTCGGTTGCTGGAACATGGGCTGCGGGGGGCTCAGATTTTGGAATAAAGGCAGTATTTCACACATGCAACATTTGGCTGAGGCAACTTGTGTCCCCATGTCTTCACAGTCATCCAATAGGCTCAGAAAATTTACAAACGCTCTACTTGTTACCTTGAATTGGACGGTAACCATGACCTAGAAATTGAGCTAAGTTCTCTATATCGACAACAACTTTCACCACAGCAAATAAAGTGATTTTCGCCTTTGTTAAAGATGAGAGAGATTCAAGAACGGGAGTGGCCCGTGTTAGGCCCCACAAGTCTGTCCTCGAGTCCTGAGTCTTTTTTAACTCCAAACAGAACAATCTGGTGAAGTGATCCAACTTTCACGGTGACGAGTCAGCAGGCAGAGAGCTCTGTCCATCATCTTAAGGTTTAGTTTTTATTTTAAATTGTTCGAGTGTCCCTCACCTTCTGCATGCGGTCTTTATTCTACGTCCTCTGCTTTGATGTTCTCTAGCTTTCCAAATCTTAGTTCTTCCTTTCCCCCCTAGAAAGCCTGGGGCTCACCTCCCCCAGATATGTCCGATGCTTTCATATTACCTGGACCCCAATTAAACGGTCATGTCCCACGATCTCAGGAAGTTTAAAAGTTAAACTTTTAAAGTTTTAGGTTAGAAAGGTTGCTTTCGATATGATCATATTGAGTAGGAAATTAAATGAAACATCTATAGTTCCAGGTCCATCAGTGGAGGGATGACTTTCAAGAAAGACTTTCATGAGCATTTTTGGCAGTTTTCATTTTAGAGTTTGGAGATCTACTTTTACCTTTGTTCCCCCAGGGACTAGGCAATGTGTAATGGGAAACTAGGAGGCATGGTCAGCCTTGGGTCCCAGTAGTAAAGGAATGCTTCCTCTTGGATTCTCAGGTGGAACAGAGAAAGGAATGACTGGTCTTTGGTGCGACCCTAAACCCCTTGTCAAGTCATCTTCCCTTTCTAACATTTATTCTTTCTTGCTCTGAAAAAGTCTCCCTTGGCGTGCCCTTATGTTGTCACCGTTTTCAGGCATCTTCCATATAAATTAATGTTTAGTAGTAGTAAAAATGCCAAAGAGAAGACGTTAAACAATAGCATGAAGATGATATATATTCGCTTTTGGAAAAAATTACTAATTAATTTAGTTACCTGTTCTTCAAGGAAGTTGGGGTACATTACGGTGCTGGTGAGATTCAGACAGGAACCTGGATCAGGAGCAAGTGCTCTGAGTCCTAGTTACAGCACCAAGTTTCCTTGGGGAAGTAACTCGACTTAAATAAAATTCCTTTATTTATAAAATTAGAATAGCATTTATACAGCCTAATTCAACACAAGGCGATAAAAGTACAATGGGAATTAAAGCTACAGGTTCTGTGGGGTCGAGGGCTTGCCTAATACATCGTTATACTCCTCACAGTGCCTAGGGGGGCCAATTGTTGGGAAGAGTTCCTTTTACCATTCTGAAAAGATGGTCCCCAGCTCAGTGACACCCTCACACCAGACAGGCACCTGCTACGAAAGGAATGTATGTGTAAGAAAGCAATCGAAATTCTCCAGGGATATAAACAGGTAAAATGATGACAATGTCAGTGTGTTGTCGGAGCTGAAGACTTGATGGTAAAGAAAACAGACAGCGTCTTACATTCTATTGGAGAGTCACAGACAATCAACATCCACACTAAATGAAAAGACCATTTCTCACGGTGAAAGATGCTGTGAAGAAAACAGAACAATCTGGCGAAGTGATCCAACTTTCACGGTGACGAGTCAGCAGGCAGAGAGCTCTGTCCATCATCTTAAGGTTTAGTTTTTATTTTAAAGGAAGCCATTGGAGGGATCTAAGTGACACAATCCAAAAAAAAGAAAACTGTTTTTAGAAAGATCAACTTAATATCTTATGCAAAATTTAATGTGAAACTACCTGGAATAATACAAACTATTAAGAAATAGCCCTGTTTGGGTCTGAAAACCATGATTCCTAGAAATCATGGAAGGTGATTGGTGAGGAAGATACAGGAATAATCTAGAAACGGTGATGGTGTCTGAGAATATGGTACTAGGAAGAAGTTGTGTAGGAAGAAAACACAAGTGTCCTGAAATGGAGCTAATAGGACATGACAGTCATGACAGAAAGAATTCTAACGATGTCTCCATTCCCCCGAGATTCCTGTGCTCTGGTTATTCAATCAAACATTCATCTACACTTTACCATGAAGGGACTTTGAAGATGGACTTAAGGTTATGCATAAGTCGACCTAAAAATATGGAGGCTATCCTGGACTATCCATGTTGGCCCAGTTTGGTAACGTGCGCCCTTAAATGCCCAGAATTTTCTCTGGCTCTAGCCAGAGATGATGCGGATGGGGAGGTCAGAGAGATTCAAAGCCATTATTGCCAGCTTTAAGGATGGAGAAAGAGAGCCATGAGGCAAGTGATACAGGTAGATTCTAGGGAAGCTGAGAATGACTCACAGCCACCAGCCAGCAAAGAAATGCTAACTTCCACCCCAGGGCTGCGTGAAACTGAATTTGGCCAAGGACTCGAATGAACTTGGAAGCAAATTCTTCCCCAGAGCTTCAAAAAGAAATAAGCCCTGCTGACGCCTTGAGTTTAGCCCAGTGCAATCCATGCTGGACTTCTGAAGCAGTGAGATAAATAGAGTTGTGTTGGTTTAAGCCACTAACCTGTGGTATTTGTTACAGCAGCAATACAAAACTAATACAGCAATGGAATAGATATTAGAAGGGAACAGGAAGGAGACATGTCAGGTGATGACTCAGCTCTTCGGACATGATTTTGGGGAATAAAAGGAATATTTACCGAGATGGAAAAGAATGATGGAAGAACATTTGAGGAAGGGAATAGGAAACAAAAAAACTAATTTGCACATGTTAAGCTTGAGATGTCCAGCGTTCCTCCAAACGGAAGTGACAAGAGGATAGGCGGAAATACAAATTTGAAGCAGAGAGGAGTGGTCAGGGCTGGAGGTGTAAACTGGCTTCGTGAATAGGCCATAAACATAGAAAGCAGGCCACATGTGTGTGTCTAGGAATAGACGCAGATAAAGAAAGAACATCTTCAGGATTTGTTCATTAATCATGTCTAACGAAAAACAGGAATGTTAGAGAGAAAAGGGCATCACACACTTTTTGAGGGTTGAACTGTATTCCTTTGAAAAGATATATTGGCATCTGATATCCAGATCTTGGGAACCTGACTATAATTGGAGAGAGAGTCTTGTAATCGATTTAAAATGCAGTCATTAGGGTGGCCCCTAATCTAAAATGACACGTCTTTACCAAAAAAAGGGAAATTTGGACTGAGATATGCATGGAGGGAAAAAATGTCTGTGAAGATAAACACGGAAATCAAGGTGATCCGTTTACAAGCCAAAAGAAACACCAGAGATTGCCAGCAAACCAATGGGGGCTGGAGGGGAGCTTGGGACAGATTCTCTGTCACAGCCCTCAAAAAGAACCACACCTGGGTCTTTGACTTACAGCCTCCAGAAATGAGACACAATAAAGTCCTGTTAAGCCACCCAGTTTGCGTTCCTTTGTTACAGCCTCAACTAATTCGCACACGTGATCCTCTGCCATTGACCCCCGAGCCAGCTGCACAGAAATATTTTGAGCAATACAGTCTCCATATCTGACATATATGTTATCGGCCATGTTAACAATACATAAAATAGATGAAATTATGGCAAGGAAAAATCATTGCAACAGTAATCATACAATTTTAATTATTTAGTTTCTATTTTAAGAAACAACACACACATTATCAAGCGTAAATCACTTAGAACTTAAAGTTTCTTTTATCAGACGATATTGAAATCTACTGCAATTTGATTGACATGAATTACTATTACTCGAATATTAATTCTTCATAAAAATTATGGAAACTTGCTCAACAGTCTTAGTTTTGAATCCACCTCTCCATGATATTCCTTGTGTTTATTCAAATACTGTTTCATATTTAACTAAGACCTGCTGAAAACATCAAACCGTCGACATCCCAAGAGGAAGAAACTTAAATCTTGAGCAGAATATCTATAAACACGGCGGGTATCAAAAGCATCAGACTTTAAAAGGAGCGTTTCTTCTGCTGCAAGCAACAATTTATACAGTAGTTCCTCTTATCCACAGGTTCACTTTCTGTGGTTTCAGTGACCTGTGGTCAACTGCAATCCAAAAATATTAAATGGAAAATTCCAGAAATAAACAACTTATGAGTTTTAAATTGCACGCCATTCTGAGTAGTGTGATGAAATATCATGCCAATCCCCCCTACCCTGTCTGGGATGTAAATCATTCCTTTGTCCAGGGTATTCAGGCTATACATATAGTACAATAAGATATTTTGAGAGAAAGAGAGAGAGACAGAGACCACAGTCCCATAACTTTTATCACAGTATATTGTTATAATTTTTCTATTATTAGTTACTGTTGCTAATCTCTTACTGTGCTTAATTTACAAATTAAACTTTATTAGAAGTATGTATGCGTAGGAAAAACATAGTATATATGGAGTCAGTACCCCCCCCCACACACACACCGTGGTTTCCGGTACCCACTGGAGGTCTTGGAACATATCCCCCTTAGATAAGGGGGTACTATTGTACACAATTAGGTCTCATGCAAGGAATGTGCTTAAGGTTGACGCTATTCATCATAAGAGATTCTCAAGTTCATTAACAACCACAGAAAAAAGGATCCAGAGGAAAAAAACTCATAAAATATAGCACTTGTGAGTTTCTATCAACAATTTGCAACAAACCTAGAAATAGAAGCTGCCAACTTAATGTATTTTGTTAATGTAATGTGAACCCACCCAGAGCAATGGGAGCTATGATTTCTGAAAAAACGATGATTCACAGAAACTCAAAAAACACACAACTAAAAGGAGAAAATTAATATAGTGCTATCTGGTCCATGCCCAAGGCATTAAACATCATCTATATGCTGATGATGCCCAATGCTTTCATCCCAGCTCTGCCCTCCCCACTGACCTAGAGACACATCTAGTCAACTACCTACTTCCCATTTCCACTGGGTATTTATTTACGAGACTTCTCTAAGTTCACATACCTAGAACAGAATTTGTCATTTCTCCCATTATCCCCCATCCAATCACTCCCAACCTTTCCTCATCTCTGGGACAAAAACATAGGAGAGATTCTGGACCAGTCTTTTCCTTATATCCAACACATACACAAAAAGCCATCAGAGATGATTTCTGTTGGCTCTGCTCTCCTGCAAACTACATCCTGAACTCGTCCCCTTCACATCATCCTTACTGATGCCAACTAGTCCATCATTTCCACTCTGAATCTCTGTAACAGCATCTTACGTGGTTTCCAATTTCCCTTCTTACCCACCCCCACTGCCTCCAGAGTCTTTATTTTCCACAGAGCAGCCAGAGAGCTTTCCCAATTTTTAATTACATCATTTCACTCCTTTGCTGAAAATATTCACATGATTTCCCACGAAATCATCATCTCCATCATCATCACCATCACCATCATAATCATCACTATCATATCACTATAATATCACCATCATATCACTATCATCATCATCATCATCATCATCACATCATCATCATCATCATCATCATCATCATCATCTTACCTAGAGAATATCTAGATTTAAGACTTGCCTACTTCTCCACTTCCACTCCTCTCCCTTTTCACTAAGCTCCAGCACTATGACATTTTTCTTCCCCTGAAGCAATTCCTTTAGCCTGGACCATTTTTTACCCTTACCTGGCCGCCTCCTGCTCTTCCTCTGAGCCTTAGCATAGACTTTGCTTATCCAGAGAGGCCTTCCCTCAGCTAACCTTACCCAACTCTCCCCGACTCATAATTTCATTGCCCCATGCATTTTATTTTCTTCATACCACTGAACTACCTAAAACTGTATGTATTGTTTATTTGTTTTCTGTTTTTGCTTGTTGTATTTGCTTATAGATTTATCTTCCCTAGTAAGTCAATATGGTTTAGTTTCTTTTTACTTTTCATGTAACATGAAGGTTTCTCCTTTTTGATAAATTATGAATAGCTGACCCAACATTACAATTATTTCTTTTTCTACTGAACAAAGAAAATTTGTTTTTTAAGAGTGTGATTTCTTTCCAAATCAGTGGATCTTGCTTGACCCTCTGTCACTATGGCAGTCGGTCTTCAATGAGGGAGAATTACTAATCACTCACAGATACCCTAATGGAAGAATGACATGTGTTGAACTTTTGGGACAAAAGTAGTCTATTTTACACCAAAACTGAACAAAATTTCAAAACTCAGATACTGGTCTAATAGAGACTGAAATGTGCAAAGCTGACCAGTGACATTCTAGAAAGAAATGCTCTGTCTATCAGTCTGGCTGTGTGCATGTCCTGGGATGATGTCTAGATCCAGATATGTCCTGGACACAGGTGTCCTTAGGTTTGAAGCCAACTGCCAAAGGGAGGCTCGAACCTGGGGGACCCCCTCTTGTACCCCACGGGCTGGGATCTTAACCTCACAGTTCAGCGATAATAAAGGTCTTCCACTCGGCCTGACTCTATTAACCTTCCTATCATTACAGTTTCTTCCTAACAAAATCACATGGTGAGTCTTTTAACCTACACAATGACCTCCTTTAAACATGAGGAGAAATTTAGAACTGATTTATTTGACAGCAATTTGGTCTGAGTCCTAGTATTTGTTATGTTGATTTATGATAACAATATAAGTGCCCATGACAAACAGTTTTATGACTAGTTCCAGACACAAAGTTTGACTTTGGTTCCCCACACGCTGAGTTCCCTCTAAATGCACAGACAAAAGTCACAGTGCCATTGCACTGGAATGAAGCTGAGTAATGCCCAGCTGGCCGGAAGAAGTAATGACCCTCATAAAGGGATCCCAAGCAAAAACCCAATGCCTTGTTAGGTTGGGAAGGACAAACGTTTGGTTTGTTGCTACAAAGGAAACAGCATTCACAAGCTTTATCTTGTTTTGTGTGCTGTATTTTAAAATACTAAAGATGTCAACCTGTTTAGCTGAAGAATTTATTGATAAGCATAGCAGAACACTCCAAAATACTCGAAAAGGTCAGCCTGTGATAATCCGATGTTATAGTCACCACAACCCTTAAAGCAGGTGCCAGAGCAATAGTATTCCCATTTCAGAGGTGACAAACTGAGACCTAGAGAAGTGATCTGAGTTTCTCAGGTTTATTACCCACTAAATTTTAATGCCACAGGGCTGTCTTGAATTTTATTCTCAGCCCAGGGCACCCACCTTCCAATCGGTCACTTTTCTCCCATTGCTTATGAAAGCAAACCCTTTGGGTTCTCAACGATGGTCTGTAACTTGTAAGTAATAAAATATTATCATGGATGTTGCCCAAATCAATCATAGAAAAACTATGTTGATCCAAAACCATCATCCAGAGTTCTATTTATCTCAAAGAAGTGTGATACATTCATATTTCTAATATAATGACATATTACAATATGGCTACAGTACCTCCTTGTTGAAATTTAGCTGCATATCTGTTTAGAGAAAAAACACTACTGCAAACTATCAAAGGAAGTTTCTATCTGTTGAAACAAGAGGACACTTGACCTTAGGCAAATAGATTAGAGATAGAGTATAATTTGGAACCAAAAGTTAGGAATACAAATCTAGGGTCTAAGTCGGTAGAAAAATTCTCCCTAACAGTAGAATCTGTCTGACAGGAAATCCCAAAGACAAGACAGTGGACACTCCATTCTGTCACTTCGGTGGTGGTGACTTCGGGTGTTAAGTGACATAGTTTTAAAAAAAAAAAATTTGAAAGTAAAAATTTTTGTTTGATTATAATCTCTATCTTTCAGTATATTATTACTCATGTCTCTGAGTTGGAAGTTATGTCTACGAAAACCAAAATATGTCAGAAGAGACAGTTAATCATTTTTTTAAAATATTATTAAATAATTCCATATCTCTGAAATACATTTAAATGACTAATGAACTAAATAAGCCAATTTATGCCAAGATACTAAATTCCAGCTATGTACCTTCCTATATTTTAAGCCATATTTTATACAGTAAATTTAAATGTAAAGGAAAATGATTCACAGAAAGCATGACTTTAAAAAGGGTATACTGCTAAGTAAGACTAAGGTGCTTTTCTAAAAATAAAAACAAATATACAAAACTTTCAGCATTCTCTAAGTGTCAGTTAACAATAGCTTACATTAATTCTAATATTTAATAGGGTCACAGAATTTCTATTCTGGGTATGGCATCAGTTTCTTGAACACACACCCTATTCTCCTTTGAATTGAATAATGCTATCAATCAGATGTAGGTGGAGCATGCTACCATCTGCTTCTTCGTGACATTTTCTAATAAATTTTTGCCAATGTCAAGATTTCATAATCATGATTCATTTTGCTTTGGAGTTGTTTTTATCTTAATGTCAAGATGGCATTCACAGAGCAATTATCCTGTTTAGAGTAGCTTGTATAAGTAATGAAATTAAGGATTGGTCTACGACCATGCCACTGTGAACAAGCCCGATCCTGTCTGATCTCAAAGCTAAGCAAGGTTGGGCCTGATCAGTACTTGGATGGGAGACCACCTAAGAAGACCAGGTGCAAGGTCTTTGTAATCTGTGAGGTCAATCAAGGGTCGCCTCGCCTAAAAAAATTAATTAATTAATTAAAGAATGATTTGCTTCCTCCCTACAATTGTGTAGACATATGTGTGTATATTGATGTCACTTGTTGAAGCTTAAATTAAAATAATCTCTGTGAAGTCCTTCTTATTAAACCTTCTTAAGATGTTGATGAAAGCTGTAAGCAAATCCTGATGCTTCCTTCAAAATGATAAGAAAACATCACCCACACGATGAATACATAAAATCTAGGATATGAACCAGTATGGAGCTGGCCAAACCTGAGGCCCAATCAGAGCATTAAAAAATAATAATTGACATGACGTGAATTTAAATTTTATGTATTAATTTGATCTTTCTGCTTCAGGCAATTTATTGTCAGGGTTTAATCAAATATTAGTGTTTACACATTTCCCAGAGATGACCAAATGTAAATAGCCCATGGATAGGCTCTCTTGTCTACTAAAATTTCAGCTCCTATGTCATCTCCTTCCCACCAGCTCCCTGCAGTAATTTGACTAGACTTTAATATGTGTTTCCATAATAGTGTGTATCTGTAGCTTAATGTCAACTGATCAGAGTATTATAACTTTTGCTACGCTGGCTCTTCCTCTGGCTCACTAGCAAAATCTTTATTACCACTTGACTTGCCAGACTGTACTGAAAATCTACATGTGTTTGTGTAAGAGAGAAGCAAATGCATGCCAATTGAAAAAGTTTGACTATTTTGACAAAAAGTTCGGATAATTTCTTGCTTGACAATACACCTTTTCCCTAAACTTTGGTTTTTAAAGAGTGTAATTACTTTGAAGGCAATTTGCTTCTAATTGAAAATACAATTATACTTCTGATTACTTGGATGCCATTCACATTTTTAGAGAACTTATACTGATTGCCTATTATGTCAGGGGCTATATTTAACAGATTAAATAAAATACCTTTAATTGACAAAAGTACATAATGGTGTTTGGAAAGGTTAGAAACTGTGCTTGAATGACTTCTGTTAAACCTGAAGGAACGAGATTTCGAACACGAGAAGTCTGTTGATTCTAAAGCCTTACTTTCTCTGGGTACTGTCTTCTTTTCCCAACTGATGAATTATTTCCACTTCGGTCTAACAGAATTAAGATATCCAAGTGATGCAGAAAATGTAAATCAACAAAATCTCTTCTACTGCCAATGGGAATATAATTTATATAACCACGTCAGAAAACAATTTGACATCAACTTCTTAAGATGAACTTTGACTCCTGGGTATATAATGAAGAGAAACTCTTGGAAAATGTAAAGCCAGAGACATGTCCGAGAGTTGGTGGCAGTACTGTTCATAATGGCGACAACTGAGAAACAACACAAATGCCCATCCAGGGGAAATGAATGAATTGTGATGTAAACACATGATGGACTTTCCTAGAGTAGTGGATACAGTGAACTACAACTGGAAAGCAGCTCTGGTTCTGAATCACTGTGACCTGGGGAAAATCTGTAAAAATTCTCTTTGTTTCTTAGTTTACTCAACTGTAGAGGTGAAGTTAACAGTACCTAGGGTCATTGTTAGAAGTGACGTAAACACACACACACACACACACACACACACACACACACACACACAGAGCAATTAGAACAGAAAATGACACTACATATGAGTTTGCTCTCACTAAACATCATTTATTAGAATGTGGTAGGATTTGAATAAAAATTCAAATATAGTTAATGTTCATATTCATTAGTCATATGTAGAAGAGATCATGTCTATTTCTTATGGTATAACTACTTATGTTATATTTAACACACTAAAAATTTTGGATATATTTATTTAACTGGAAAAATAATAGCACTTATTAAACACTGAATGGCAATATTATTATGTGCCTTCAGTCACTTGAACATGTAGACACTCAATATATTTTCCAATCCTAATCGTATTTACATTTAAAACACTCTTTACTCTTAAAAATAATAAAAGGCCACTCAACAAAAAAACCTTTAGCATGACTATAAATTTTCAAATTAAATACTGAAATTAGAAATGACGAAGATATTTCTTCAAAATAGAAAAAATAAAATCTAAACTGGAGTAAATATTTGAAATCATCTCTTCAAAGTTTTCGATTTTTCAAATGAGGAAACTAGAGAAGTTAACAAATAATCCACCTCCCCCCCCCCAAAAAACAAAACAAAACAACAAACAAAATAAAAACAAAAACGATTTTGGGCCAGGACAATAACTAGAAACCATATGTTCTGACTGCTATTGAGTTTTCTTTCCAGTATGTCATATAAATGCATTTTAAATAAATACATCAGGCAATATAATAGCTGTGCAAATTAATCATGAGACCATTGACCTCCTGTTGTGTGACAGGTCAGATGTACCAAGGTCATAGAGGAGGGAGTGAGCCTTGTCACTATCTCTGGGAGGCACTTCTTAGGCAGCAAGCCCAGCCAACCAAAGGCCCTGGGATGGGACTGCGTCTGATGAGGTTACGAAGCATGTACAGTCTCTTTGATACCTAACTGCCTCCCCAAACTCCATCCCCTCCAATCTCACCTCTACTTTGAACAGATGATCGAGTCTTAGTAGCCATTTCTTACTCTCCTGCCCTTGAAAATGCACCTGGGTCTTCAGGCAGCCTCCCCTCCTTTCCTCCTACAGCCCAGACGTTTCCCTCCACCTGGGCTCATGCTCCCCTTTCTGCCGGCCTCCCCCAGGGCTTGGCTTGCTGAGCTAATTAACCCCTATCTTTTCTCCCATATTTAATCTCATTCTCTCCATTGGGCCATTCTCTCATGATAAAAATGCTCACATTTTAGTTTTCTTCAATCTTTTTTTGTAAGACACTTTCTACTGTGACTTTATTTCAAGCATCTCAAAATATTTCTTTTTAGTCTCTCATCCATCCATTTCTTACTCCGCTGCAAAAAAAAAAAAAGGTTCTATCGTCACCGCTCTACAGAAAAGCTTTGTCAAACATAGACAGTGGTTTCCTAATTCCTAAGTGAGGCTGCTGTCCTGTTTCAGTTAATTTCACACCTGTAGTATCTGACTGCTGGAGACCCATCTTTCTTCACACAGTCAACATCCTTTGGCCTTGATGTTAATACTATCCTCATTTCTACCTTTATGCTGTTTCTTTTTGCAAATCTTTTTGTCTCCTCTTGCTCCCCCTATAAACATAATGCTCTGCCTGCCAAGATTGATGCATCTATGCCAATCTTCTATATACATTTACTTCTATTATTATGTCTGCTCCCATCATCCATCATACTTATGTGTATCAGCCTTCTGGCCATCTCTTGTCCCAAATTTCCTAGAAAGTCTCAGGAATACACCTTCGACTGTCCATTACCTCCATGGACAGCAAGGGGCTACTAAAAATCATGTTCATAACAACATTTTTCTCCCTTACATAAATACTCCTATTTCTAAGTTCCCCCAACTTGGTTATAACATTACATTCTTCTCATCATCCAGGCTCTACATCAAGATGTTAGTTTAGACACTTCTTGTTCATTTGCCTCCTATATTTATTTCCAAGTTCAAGAGCATCTGTCAAATACGATCCTTCATTTACCTCTAGTGACACCCTCTTCGATTCATTATTTCCTGAGAGACATTCCTAGGCATTTCTCAGTAGCTGGGTCCCTGGCACCATTTCATTCTCATCTCATCTAATACCCACGCAACACTTGATATCAGTCCCTAAACTTGATTCGTATTCTGTCTTCTATTCTGCCATTTTTTAGTTCATCTACCATTTATTCAGCGTTTATGGAGTTTGTATGCTGTACTGTTCTTTGATAAGAAATTTTTTCATGGGACACTCAACAAACATTTACTGAGCAGCTATTAGTCTAGGTTTCTCGTCAGATCAGAAATGCATTAATATAAATATGAATAAAGTATGGCTCATGAACTTCATTCCTGTGTGATGCTGGTATGCTGAGGAATCTGAGTCATTTCTGAAATGTCTTCTAGGAAAAAGTTTTTCCCTCAGTGTTATGGGAAAACAATTCTGGTACACACTGGGTCAAAGTTAAACAATGGTATTTATTACATAATTCTCAGAACCATTAATATGCTGATAGATACCGTGGATTTCCTAGAAAGGAAGGAGGGATAGAGAACCACTCATTTATTACACCAGACAAAGGTTTCTGTCCCTTGGCACATGGAAACAACTCAGGCTGGTAAAACAGTATGGTTGCCTCCACTTGCTCCCACTTTATGGATGAGGAAACTGACCTTAGCAGAACTGAAATAATTATAGTGATAGACTATAGAATGATGGTTAACATATCTCCTTCTGAGTCGCTAAAACTATACTCTCTAAATACTTAGCACTTTGAAAACCTGTTCTAAACTCTGACCTTCCTTCCTGCCCCTCTGCTCAAACCCTAACGTATCTGACCACACCAGGTGCTTGAATTTTGATGTTCATTTCAAAAATGTTAAAGCATGCTCTCCACTCATTACAGGTTCACAATCCCACACAAGAAAACCCTTGGACCTAGATGTGTTTCTAAACTCAGGATTTTTGAATACAAAGGTATTACTATACACATACCATGGGATCAAGAAGAAGCACCCAGAATCAATGCATTAAAGTTTCTACAGAAATAGGAGTGATCCCTCACATTTAGTGAGATTAACAATACTACATACACAGCCTCATGTGAGTCTGGATCAGGTTTAGAGTTAAAAAGCAAAAAGCTTTTGGTCACTTAACACCTTGCTGACAATACACTGCTACCTGGCCCCTGGGAACAGAGTCACAGCACGACATTCGTCATATCTATATTCACACTTTCCCCTCACAGACTTCAGAGTTAAATGATAATAAATTGTAGTTTGGGAAAAATACTACTTAAGCCTCTCACCCTTTCCATACTCCTATCTGATATATTAACAAGAGATACTTCTCATTCGGTTGTGCCATTTACAATAGATTGTTTTCATAATCAAACCCTTATAGCTTATTTTAATTCAAAGAAACATGATCCAAGTAATCTTTCAGGAACTAGATGAGTCTCTACATATACTGGGTATCACTTGATCAGTACATTATTTTTCTCTCTCAAAAGTTCTTTCTTCTGGCTAAAAAAATAAATAAATTCTAGCGAACATATTAATTTAACTGGAAACTGTTTTCTTCCAATGTTTTAATGTAATTTTAGAAGATGTATGAATCTAAATAAGAATTTTGCAAACTTAACAGACAATCCTTTTCAATATCTTCTTTCTGGGGTTTTCTGGTATATGATTTTTATTTATAAGCAATATAAACTCAAGAGTTTTAAAAATAAAAACAATTCAAAATATATTTTCGGTGTATTTCTTTTTCTTTGTCTTGTGTATGGTCTGATCTGTGGTCCTGGTGAGCTATCCATTTTTAGTCTTTTTTAACCCTAGGTGCAAAAGTCTCTGCTGATCAGAACCTGTCTGCACCTTCGACATGGGCCAGAATTAAGACATTTTAACTTTCTGAACTGGTTTCCATGGTGGCAACGTTTGGATAAACATTCCAGACAGAAGGTGCATGCATCATGGCTTAGGCCAGTACATAAAAAAAAAAAAAAAAAAAAAAAAAAGAAAAAAACGACGTTATCATAATATTCCCGTTTGTTAATGGTGCACAAGTAGCTGAGAGCCTCTGATTCCCTCTCTCATCTCAGCTGGAGTCACAACCCTTCTCCACTAACTACTGGTGCCATCTGTTGGTTCGTAAGGAGTGGGCATTCGAATTGGAGGGTATCTGGATATTTCATGGAGGAAAAATCACGACTCAGCTTATTGCTTAAGCTTTGGAGTTATCCTATGGTACCTCCCAGTTTTTTACGTTTCTATATTATCTATAAGGCCTGGCTCACTTCTCTGTGGTGCTCTCCACTTGGTGGCATAGTTCCTTTCCCATTTATATTAATTCGAATTTGAAGCCAAATATTGAGCTTTATATTTGTTTTTGAATACGCTTTCAAGAAATGCTTAAAATAATGTAGCAAATGAATTTTCATATCGATAAAAAGAAAATTTTAATCAATTATATTTGATTTTCTAGATTTTAAAAATCTCATAAATCTTAAGTGAAAACTTAATAAGTAGTAGCTTCTATCATTATGTTTGTTATTCTTCCCAAGAGTTTTATGTTTCATGAGTGTATTAATCATGGCTTTTTATTTTCTGTCATTCTGATACTGTGACAGCTTGGGGTCTTGCAGACCCAGGGGCGACTGCCCCTCCCCGGGGTGCCGGTTCCCAGAGAGGGTAGCATGCCTTTCATAAGCAAAACTAACCAGTCCAGAGCCCACACCGCACCATCCTCTATTAGGCTCTCCCACTCAGGGCAGACATTCCCTTGCCTTAGTCATCCCAGTGCAGAGAGCCAGACAATTTGGGACAGCTTCTGCCCGCCAGAGCCTACCGATCTTATTCTAGATGATTTCTAGAAGCGAGGCAATGCTGAACTGCATACTCGGCCTCTCCTGCTCCTCGCCTGGGACCACAACAGAAACTCCTGCACACACTTACCCCCGACTTCCTCTGACTCTTGACCGACCCGTAAGGCCCTGCAGGGTGCGGCACACCCCAAACTCCCAGAGCTGTGAGTAATGTCTTTTCCATGACAAACATCTCTTTATGTGTTGGCCTCACCTGCCCGAAAAATAAATAAAACCTATATATCAAAACAATAGGTCCAGGGTCCAGGTCTTAATATCCCTTTCTGATCAAATCCCTATGCTTGTAACTCTGTGACATCTCCAGTCCCGCTGTACCTACTGTATCTGGAGCCTGGAGTTAATTCTTCCAGGCACAAGTGTCCGATGACACTCAGCCCAGTGCCTCTGACAGCTACTCCCAGCATTTCCCGATATCGAATGCCTGGATAGTGCTCAGGGTAATACTCGAATGCCTGGACAGTGCTCAGGGCTCTGAGACAGCTGTCTATGGCTACAGAAAGCATGACCTGCTCGTCAGCATTTGTCTGCTGGACACTGTCCTCTGCCAGAGACCACATCCAGCTCTAGGCCCTGGTTTATCGCCATTTGCTCGCTCATTATCGAGAGTCCCGTGGATGAGTCCCTGCATGTGTGTAAACATACACATGTAAGTACACTAGCACAGATCTTTCTAAATAATTCTACCGCATGTAAACACATAAAATCAATATTAAGGGAATTATGAAAAATAAGTACCAGATTTTGGGCAACCATATTTGCACTTTCTAGAAAATAATTTTGAAAAATACATAAATATGTGTCTATATATACATACACACACATATAAACACATACATACACATATTAGTGGATAGTTACTGCTAATTATATTTGATAATAGGAAAAAAATCTGTTCAATACAAATTCCATGTTGATTAATCATTATATTTTGCTTGAAATAGGTTTGAATTATAAGATAAATGTAAATATTTTACTATTTCAGTAGCGTGCTTGCTGATTTCAATATTGAGAATTAAGGTACAATTTGTTCCACAATTTTCATTTATATTTTTAGAGATTTTTGTTAGATAACAGATTTCCCGAATTTAGCATTTATATTACTTTGTTGAGGAAAAAACCTGTATAAATAGCACACTTTTGTAGTTTATATAAATATGCTTAAATAAGGTAGAAACGCTATACGCATCTTTCAAACACGACAGGGTACTTCTTATTTCATTTAGATGTGTAGAGATGATGCATTAACACACACCTAGCATCCTTCACGCAACCACGGAGCATGCAGTAGGAAGTCTGACTCAGAACAGAAAGCAGCTTGATTGCCACCCTTTAGCCCTGATATTACTGAAAAAAAAAAAATCTACTCTAGTTATTCGATAGCATTTCTATCTGCTGAAGGTGTAAGCTCTTTCCTAATACCAAGGATTGCTTCATTAAATACATGAGAGTTTGCCAGCCACAGCCGGCAAACTTGCCATAGCTTGTTCCATAAGCTGCCTATAAGCACCTTCTCTTCCCTTATTCCAAAGCCTTTGTGGCTTGCACATATAATCTACAGACACTAAATATATTATTTTTAAGGTAAAATATTGATCATCGGTTCAAAATAAAAATAAATTCAAATTCGTTCAATGGCTCCTTGAAAATTCAAGAGTCTTTACATATTAATAACTGGACCCCAAATACCAGGTTTAAGCTGGGCATAGTTCCACAGTGTAGCGGTTAACGCATCTGCTTTACACAAAGAAGGTCCTGGGTTCGCGCCCCAGTGGAGCCATGGTCCATGACCCATGGCCATGCCACCCTGAACAAGCCCGATGTCTGATCTCGGAAGCTAAGCAGGGTTGGGCCTGGTTAGTAAGTACTTGGATGGGAGACCACGTAGGAAGACCAGATGCTGTAGGCATAAATAATAACAAACAAAAAAGAAATAAATAAAATAAAATATTAATCATCAGTTCAAAATAAAAATAAATTTAAATTCATTCAATGGCTCCTTGAAAATTCAAAAGTCTCAACATATGAGTACCTGGGCCCCAAATACAGGGTTTAAACAATAATGATCACTTAGTGAATAAAAATGCTCCTTCTTGCAGATTTACCAATAATTACCTAACATAAAATTTTGGTAAGGAATCATGTAACCTGTTCCTCAAGCGCTCAATATATTTTAAAATTATGATTTTTTATAGGAATTTATATTGAATACATTCTATTTCCGAAGCAAAGATTCACTTCGAATGAAGACCAAAAATTAAATGAACTTATTTTCTTACCAACATAAAACGTAGTGAATGTACCATTGATTGGGGATAAAAGATTAGCCAGCATAATATGAAACATCAGTAGAAAGCAAATATACCTAACCAATTCTGCAGTAAACACAATAACGATAACATAGGATAATTTGGACTATTTTCTTTAAAAGAGCCCCCATCAGAAATAGAGACCTCGGTTGTATTCATGTCGGCTCATGAATTGAACAGTTTTTGTTGGTCTGGTTGTATTCCAACCATCTTAAATGGCCCAACTGACTAGATTGACCATGAAGTTAAAATGGCTAAAATGATTATATTGACTATAGCTCTGTCCAGTGCTTTCTAGGAAAACATGCTCTTGACAGGCAAAAGTGTCCCCACAAAGACACTTATATCAAGGGATTAAAAAAAAAAAAAAAAAAAAAAAAAAAAAAAAAAAAAAAAAAAAAAAAAAA